>NC_043704.1:123745819-123795398 GCF_006229205.1 Suricata suricatta | reverse complement strand
CAGAGATAATGGCCGCTCAGTCACCATCCCAAGGTGACTTCCAAGGTGACTCTTACAGTGTGTGTGTGTGTATGTATATATATACATACACACACACACACACACACACACACACACACACACACACACAATGGAGTATTACATGGCAATGAGAAAGAATGAAATATGGTCATTTGTAGGAAAGTGGATGGACCTCGAGGGTGTCAATCTAAGTGAAATAAGTCAGGCAGAGAAGGACAAATACCATATGTTTGCACTCATAGGTCTAACAGGAGAACAGGAGAAACCTAATGGAGAACCAGGGGGAGGGGAAGAGGGAAAGAGAGTTGGAGAGAGAGAGGGATGCAAAACTTGAGAGACTACTGAATACTGAAAACAAACTGAGGGCTGAAGGGGGAGCGGGGGAAAGAGTGGAGGTGGTGGAGGAAGGCACTTGTGGGGAAGAGCACTGGGTGTTGTATGGAAACTAATTTGACAATAAACTACTTAAAAAAAAAATGCATGTCTTAGAGTAAATAACGAGGCCTACCACATGCCACAGTCTAGAGACAAACCCAAGAATGAAAAAACCTGCGGCAGAGAAACTCACTCCAGTTACCCTAAATTGGCCAGCTTAATCTTTCTTTCATGAGTATGCATAGACAACCAAGAATTAGCAAATCAGAGGAAAAACAAAAGATGCAAAACCTATAAAAATAACCAGAGAGAGTAAACCCAATAGGTAAAGCCACAAAATACAAAGGTTTATTCCTAGGCCTTGAAATCTAGTGATGTTTCCCTAGCTAGCTTTTGAAATTACTAGAGACTTGACTCCTATATTCTATTTTTTCCCTTTTTGAACTAAACTGTCTATAACTGCCATCCTAAAGCTGTCCCACCATTGTATTTTTGGAGGAAATTATTTGTTTCTTTAGTTTCACAGGTAGGTCCACAGATAGAAAGTTTCCTTCATATCTGATTTAAATGCAACACTTGGGTCTTAGAAGCTGATGAGATTTAGATGAGATTTTAAACTCTGAATTGATACTGTAATAGGATGAGACCTTTGGGGATGAAGTAAATGTATTTTTTATGAAATGGATATGGACCACAGAGGCCTAAGGGAGCATCATGGTAGGCAACATTCTGACCCAACCATGATCTTCACGCACTGCTGTAACTCCTGTGTATGTCTTGCCATACGGCAAAAGAGTTAGGAACTTAAAACTAGGGAGATCATCATAGACAACACAAATAAGCCTAAATGTAATCACATGAGCCCTTTTTTAAAAATAAAAGAAGATGGCAGAAGATCAAAGATCATCAGAAGCAGCAGGAGAAATTTGAAGCTCAAGAGGAACTCAACCCTGCATTTCTGGTTCTCAACTGAGGAGACCATAAACCAAGGAATGTGAGTAGACTCTAGAAGCAGAGATTGGCTCCCCTCCTCAGGTCAACAGTCAAAAAACGAAATGGAAGCTCAGCCCCACAACTTCTTAGAAATCAATTCTGTCAACAATCTGAATGATCAAAAAGGAACCAGCCCTACCAAAAGCTTTGACCCTTAAAAGACTTTACAGACACTCAACTTAACCCACTAAAATTCTGAAATATGAATACCAGAAGTTGCTACATTGTTGTAATTTGTTACAATGGCAATAGAAAACTAATACAAGAACCATTATGCCAATTTTGCAATTCAGAGAGCTTAATTAATTTGTTCAAGATCACATAACCAGTAACCATCGAAGCTAGGAACCAACCCCAAGTGGTATGGCTTATGTTCTTAACCATTAAAGAAGACAACATTAACAAAAGGAACAGACATAGTTGAGCATCTAAAGTATAATTTGAAGATTTTCCTTGGCAGAGCTAAGATACATGAAATTATGTTCAACCAAAGCAGCTGGTTCAGGACTAAATTATATTTAACTAATTATAATATGGTAAATGCTATTATTGATCTTCAATTTTTAAAATCAATTTACAGTCAAAGCAAAGTCCAAATTATAGATATACAGTTAAGTGTAAGCAAAGCCTTGACAAGATACAAACAGTAACATCACTAGTTAAATATTAAAAGATGGGGGAGGAAAGTAAAAGAAATGTTAAATATACTAATTCCCTTATACTTCATAAGAGTTAAGATAATAGAGACTATCTAAATCTGATAAATTAGGGAATCATGATATGAAGGAGAATATGACACATGAGGGTTACAGGGGGAAGCAGCTGGGTGGCTCAGTGAGTTAAGCATCAGACTTTGGTTCAGGTCATGATCTCATGGATCCCGAGTTTTAACCCATCGGACACTGTGCTGACAGTATGGAGAATGATTGGGTTTCCTTCCCTCTTCCCCTCTCTCTATCCCTCCCCCATGTACACGCATGTACACACTGCACACACTCTCTCCAAATAAATAAATAAACTTAAAAAATATTTAGTAGAAATTTTTAACTATGCATCCTATAGGATGGCATGCAGTTCTTTAGAGGTACCTCCAAGACAGAGTGTTTGGGCTAGTGAAGAAAGCCAAACACTGAAGCTTTGAATTTCCATCCTACCTTCAACCAGAGCAACTCAACATTTATATTTTATTTTCTGTTTGAACTAAGGGGGCCGATGCTAAAATGAATCCAAAAATCACTTTTCACAAAAATTAACTGTTAAATGAAGAAAGTAAGAAACATATTTAGAATTAACTTTTGTGTTAGTGTATAATAAGCCTGATCTTGCAACACACACGTAAAGATTGGAAGGATAAATATTAATTTGTCTTACGAATAGCTGGTAAGAATATAACTTTTTTCTTTTTTCTTACTTATATTTTCTATACTGTTTACAATTCATATTATGAGCTTTTGGTAATTAGGAAAAATAAATTCCTTCAAAAATTTATATTAATAAAAAAGTCCTGACCGGATTCTTCTCAAAACTTCAGAGCTATATTACTATATAAAATTATTTAGTTTCTTTTTAATGAGTAACAAAAAACCATTTAAATTCTAACATCCACTTCAAAGAACACTCTCTCTGTTAAGATACAATGTATGCCTTTAATTATTCCAGAAAATTTCTATACATTTGACTAATGAAATCATGGCACTTAGCTCAAAAATAACTAAAACATATCATATAATTTTCAGGAAATTTTCAATGATCTCTATAAATGTCAGCAATAATTTACAGTGAAGTTATTCAGTAATCACTTCAATTTTGTAGAATCATTCAAAATATCCAGCAACGTCTGTGTCTAAAAAGCACATAATTACATATTATCTCTTGGTTTTCCGAACCCTGTAGCCAAGAAAACCCCTACTACTACCATTTAATAAATGTAGAATTTGATGTATGAGGCCAAGGTCAGCAAGCAAATAAGTGGCAAAGCCAGGGAAAAACACTGATTCATAATTAAGTGATTTTTAGACTGCACTGCATGCAATATTCACACATTCTACCAAGATCTTACTTTACCAGAACAAATGTATATTCAATTTAAAGAACTTTAAAAAATCTCAGTTTTTTTAATCAACCTGTATTTTCAAGAAAAATCATGTATCCTAATACACGTGGCCATAAATGTTAGTTGACCCATGAGGGGTTTCAAAAATGAATAGATTTTCCTCTTCCTGGTGGATTTTGTGTGTTTTTGTTTTACATCTATAAGGACTATGCCCGAATCACACAAAAACAATCTCTTAATTTTTTAATGAGATTTTTAATCTTTAAAATAAATTGCAAAACAATATACATATATGTATCATATACTTCATATCTTTTCTCGATGCTTTATAAACCTATGACAGGCACTAGTACTCTATTTGTTTCTAAATACAACCTACTATCTTCATAAATGCAGAGATATAAAATAAAAACTGAAAGTTAATATCTGAACCCAATATATCTCAAGGTAACTCCTTTGAAAGCATTAAAAAAAATGTAATGATAAAATAGAAAGTCTCAGAAAAACGAAGTGCTCTTAAGAAGGATTTTAATGAATTAAAAAGTAATATACTGAAATGATGAGCAGATATAAACGAACATATATAAATAAACTCACTGATTTAAGAACATAGGGAATAAAGGAATAAATTAATATTCTCACTTAAGTCACTTACAAGGTACTAATAAGTTGAAAGGATATTGGAAGGATATCAGCTTCATGCTGAAACATGAGCTGACACACATAACCCACTCACCAATAAAACACTTGTCTAGAGTTTCGCTCAAATAAGTATTCAGAAACACTTCTCTACTTTTTTGTTGTTGTTAAACTGCTTACCAAAGCAAGGACTTCCTTGACCTGTAGCTGGTATTGTAAACAACAAATATGAGCCCAACTAGAATAAGAGAAATGTCATGAGAATTCCGAAGAGCTCACAAAAGTAAAACCTACAAACTGAAAATTACTGCTCCTGCTACAATGCATTAGTTAAGGTGGAAACAGCATTTTGTATATTTTTAAAATACATTATTAGTTTTCATTAGTTTTTCTTTCTTCTTATTTATTTATTTATTTATTTATTTATTTTTTTTTGAGAAAGTGCACAAGCAGGGGAGCTGGGCAGAGGAAGGAAGGAAGGAAGGGAGGGAGGGAGGGAGGGAGGGAGGGAAGAGAGAACAGAGAGAAGAGAGGCAGAGGGAGAGAAAGAATATCTTAAGCAGGCCTTATGGTCAGCATGGAGCCCTATGCGGGGCTCAACCCCATAATTCTGGGATGATGATCTAAACCAAAGAGAGTCAGAGCCTCAACAGACTGAGATACCCTGGTGCTCCAGAAATAGCATTTTAAACGGATGTGTCGTGCACACAGAGATACGCGTGTTTTCACATGCTAAAAAGTCTTAATTTGGGGAATGGAGGTTAAAAGGTAAATAAGGATACATAGTATAAAGTAAGACTTTTAAAACCCATTCCCCAGAGATAACTAGACTCACTGTGACCAATTTGTATCTTTCCAAATGTATTATATACCTTAAACAGGTATATATGTATATACTGAATTTTTTTTAAACAATGCAATTCAGAGAAAGAAAAAGACTATAAAATAATCTTGCTATTTTGTATTTTTGACACCCACACATGTCCACTGAAAGTTTACAATGAAATACAGAAATTAACAAAGTGTTGTCATCATGATGTAAAAATAAAAAACTAGAGAACCTCGAAAAAGGTAAGCATTTAGCAAATGTAGTAACCCCTGCACTTCAACCCCACCATACACACATGCAAATGCACATGAGTGTGTGCATACAGGCACCCACAAATTAGTCACGAGAAGATATAAAGCAATTAGTATAAAAAGTAAACTTCAAATTTTGAAATACAAGTGTATGGTTAAACAAAGGCCACAATAAAGAGGTGACCTAAACTCGTAATTCAGATACTAACAAAGACATTAGACTAAACAGAGCATACCAACACTGAGTATTCAAGCTCATTAGCCCAGAAGAAGGAACAGGGAAGAACACCTGATTCCCAAAACCAAAGTGTGACATCAGCTACTCCTATAGTAGCTTCACCACTATCATTACACTTTCAGCATTATCCTAATAGATGGTATATCACGATGAAGAGATGGCTATTTTCTGCCAAATTGTAAAGTGAAATAAGGAAGATAACAAAATTGAGGGCAACCTTACAGACAGAGGGTAAACTAGTTTACAAATTTTCAGAAACAGCAAAACTATTTGTAGACCAATTAAAGGTGTATAACTGGGTTGTCAGAAATGGGGGGAGGAGGATCTCAAGAATATCAAAAGGTTAGACAATAAAGAGATAAATGCAACAATCAATGCAATAAATACATTGCATTTATATTGTTTATTATTATAAATAACTGCAATAAATGCAAAAAGAGAGGCTCCTGGGTGGCTCTGTCATTTGAGCAGCCAACTTCACCTCAAGTCATGATCTCAGTTTGTGAGTTCAAGCCCTACTATCAGGCTCACTGCTCTCAGCAAGGAGCCCACTTCGAATCCTCTGTGTCTGTCTGTCTGTCTCTCTCTCTCTGCCCCTGCCCTGCTCATGCTCTCTCTCTCTCAAAAATAAAAAATAAAACATTAAAAAATAAATGCAAAAAGATAAAATGCAATAAAGCTAGTACTAGCTTTCAACCATACTAAATGACTGCTTGTTGGAGATTCTTAGATACAACCAGCTTTTACCTTAAAATCTCTTTATCCTGTGATAAAGCTGAGTATGCAGTAAGCCCAAGATGAATACATATTTCCTTTCTTATTTTATTTTGGGGAGGAAAGAGGGGTAGTAATTATAGTAAAAGTAGGATACTTAGGTGGTAATCTAAAAAAAAAAAAAAACCTGAAGATTATATCAAGATGAATTTTAGGTCATCAGAAATGACTGCTTGATGTTTTTTAAAAAAAAACTGCATAGGGTACCTGGGTTGAGTGTCCCACTCTTGATTTCGGCTCAAGTCATGATCCCAGGTCGTGTGATAGAGCCTCACGTAAGGCTCTGCACTGAGCATAGAGCCCGCTTTCTCTCTCCTCCCCTCTCTCCCACTCATGTACACATTCTCACTCTCTCTCTAAAGAAAAAAAAAGTAATATAATTGGACCCAACAGCCCTGTAGTATATAGTACGTATATGCTATAATGTCACTACCTTAATATTTCAACCTTTTATCATAACCAATATCTAAGAAGAGAGAAAAGTTTTCATTTCAAAGCCTATCCACTGAATGACACAGCTTCTGCTCTCCAATTTTCTAGTCTCCATGCATAAAAAAGAAACCCACTGGCTAAATTTCAAGCAATGTTAAAATCAAAAGTAATAACTATAATTGATTACACAAAATGTAAAAAACATAAATCCACAAAGGTACTCAAAAAAGACAAAGAGAAACTGAATTACTACATTAACAATGTACATAAGAAAAACTCCTTATTCTGAATAAATTATTAAAGGTAAAGAAATAACATTTTCCCCTGTATTTTTGGACAGAGCTATCATTTATCCCTGGTTGTAGAGGGAAAATTATTTTTAATTTTAAAATACCAGCAAATAAATATAGATGAAATAGAAGAAAATTACCATTTTACATTCCCTGTTGAAATAAATGATTCAAGTAAGGATCATCCATAGATTCTAACACCATTATACGAAAGATATTGTCAGTAATGATATCACTTTACAAATTGCAAAGGGAAAGATCTGGCAAATCTTACCATCATATTAAGTAAATGATCATATTCATCATCACAGTGGGAAAATACTGACTTTATATTCCCCTGAAGTGATGCAATATAAAGTACACAACATCATCCATAAATTATCTCTGAGGGGGGGGGGCGGGGGCTTGACCATAAATTAATCAAGGGTTTAGGCTGAATTTTCCATTCACAAGAAATACAGAGATACAGTAACAAGTTTAAAGAACCCCTCCAAAACATTTTGAGAAAAAAATTAAAAACAAGTTAGGACATTTAAAAAATCAGCAGCATTGTCTATTAAAACATCAGTATTTTAGAGGGAGTGAAGTTATTATACATTAAAAGAAAACAAAAACACAACCAAGGGCCTTGACACAGTCCATTATCCACACACACAAAGGAAGAAGGGCACTATGAAAGACTTCTGGAGTCAACTGGGTAAGTGTGAACACAGAGTAAATATCACATTAAAAAATTATTGTGATTTTCCTTAGAGTGATAATGGTAATGCACTCATACAGAGAGATCTTAGGTAATGTAGACTGGTGTTATTTGGAGAAATGACAACTGATATCCACACAGACTTGTACACAAGTGTTCAAAAAGAGATTTATTCATAATTTCCCAAAACCGGTAACAACCTAAATGTCCAACAAAAGGTAAGTGAATAAACACAATGGAATGCTACGCATCAATAAAAAAAAAGAATGAACTATTGATAAATCCAACAATATGCATGATTCTTAAAAGACACAGCCTCACTGAATCAAGCCAAAAGCAAAACAGTATGTACATGATATGATTCTATCTATATGAAATTCTATTTAAACTTGGAGCCTGTTTCAGATTCAGTGTCTCCCTTTCTCTCTCTGCCCTTCCTCCACTCACACTCTGTCACTTTCTCAAAAAATAAACAAACATTTAAAGAAAATAATAATTCGTGGGGCACCTGGGTGGCTCAGTCAGTTAAGCGTCCGGCTTCAGCTCAGGTCATGATCTCACGGTTTATGGGTTCAAGCCCCACATCGGGCTCTGTGCTAACAGCTAGCTCAGAGCCTGGAGCCTGCTTCAGATTCTGTATCTCCCTCTCTCTCCGACCCTCCCCTGTTCCCACTATCTCTGTCTCTCAAAAATAAAAAAAAATGTTAACACTTAAAAATTTTTTAATTAAAAATAATAATAATAATAATAATAATTCTGTCCCATACAGTGAAAGAATGTAAACCTGTGGCTGCTTAAGGTAAGAGTAGTAATGGGGTAAAGGACTGGGGAGGAGCATAAGAAAACTCTCTGGAGTGCTAGAAATGTTTCTCATTTTACCTAATGGTGGTGGTTACAAACATGTATACCATCTGTCAGAATTAAAACTATACCTGTACACCTGAAACTAATGTTAACACTGTTATACTCAAAAACAAACCAAGAAAAAAAAAACCCCAAAAATCACACATTGTATAGACACTATTTCCACAGTAAAGTTGACTGTAAAAAGTTACCAAGAAAAGAATCCAGGGGTCACGTGGGTGGCTCAGTTGGTTAAGTGTCCAACTTCAGCTCAGGTCACAATCTCATGATCCTTGAGTTCAAGCCCCAAAATGGGCTCTGGGCTGACAGCTCAGAGCCCGGAGTCTGCTTCAGATTCTGTGTCTCCCTCTCTCTCTGCCCCTCATACCACTGTGCTCTCTCAAAATGAATAAACATTTTTAAAAATTTAAAAAAAAAGAGGACAATAATATTTTAAAAATTTATCTTGATAGAGGTGACATGTTTCCACAGGCATACACTTATGTCAAAACCTAATAAACTGTACAATGTAAATATGTACGCTTTATTGTATGTCAATTCTAATTCAAAAAAGCTGTTTAAAAAAAAGCTAAATGGAGTCTTGAATAATTAGTTCCTTCTTTCCCTTTCAAATGGACTTTGAAAAAAAAACTCTGAGTGAACTGGGAAAACTTCTTAATATAACTGAGATTTGAAACCAACAACAAATGTCCTCTTCAACTATGAAACATTAAATAACATTAGTCAAAACAAGGATCTAAAGAGGAAAGCTTAGGTTCAGGAAGTTTCAGACCTAAACCTCATTCCCCACCATCTTTTCCCCAAACAACTTCCAACCACAAGTGGCCATTTAACATGGTCCAGCCACAGAGACATCATGACTGCTTTGGAGTTCCTGGTACAGTCATTGTTGCTTCCTTTCCTCTATAATCCAGTCCCTGAGGCCATACACAGCCATATGCAAACATAAGAGGCCAAGAATTAATCATGGAAACACCCGTTCTAATATCATTGTATGAGTGAATCAACAGTAACAATTATGTGAGAAAGATAAAACCCTATTTTATCAAGCCAGTGGAGTCTGGTTTTCTGTTATCTAATACTAGATGCAACCCTAACATACAATTACAGGTAGTCACTTCTTCTTTCTAAAAATTGAGACATAATTCACATGCCATAAAGTTCTTTTAAAGTATACAATTCAATAGTTTTTAGTTTATTCACACGGTTGTATAATCATCACCACTAATTCCAGAATATTTTCATCATACCAAATCACTAATCTACTTACCTACTTTGAATCACTAATTTACTTTCCATTTCTCTGCATTTACTCACCCTCAACATCTCATATAAATAGAATATATACTACATGAACTTCTGGGTTTGGCTTCTTTCACTTGTCATAAAGGTTGCAAGGTTCATCCATGTTACAGCAAGAATCAGAATTCATTCCTTTTTATGAGTAAATTATGTCATCATCTGAATATACAACATCTTGTTTATCCACTCACTAGTTGAAGGTTGGAGAAAAGAGCAATACACAAAATCAATAGCTTTTATATTGGAGAAATAACAATCATAAAAATTGAAGTGAGATTAAAATATTCTCAGTACCACAGCAACAAGACTTATATAATGCTTTTAAATAATTAAATAATTTGGCACTAATATCATGAGATTATTTGATATTTGATATTATATTATCATTAATATAAGAATGAAACATTCTTTTCTTATTTTTTTAATTTTTTCTTTACAATTTTTATTTATTTTAGAGAGAGAGACAGCATGAACAGGAGAGGGTCAGAGAGAGAGGGAGACACAAATCTGAAGACAGACTCCAGGCTCTGAGCCCACTGTCAGCACAGAGCCCGACACAGGGCTCGAACCCATGAACTGTGAGATCATGACCTGAGCCGAAATCGACACTTAACCAACTGAGCCACCCAGGCACCCAAGAATAAACATTCTTATTTAAAGGTATCAACACTGTATCTGGAAAGCACTATCACAGAAATGTCAGATATCCCCTTTATTTGTAAATTTCAAGTAATTCAAATTAGAATCCAAAAAAGGGTTTTATTTTGTTATATTTATAAGAAAGAAATCATCACATTTATATATAAGAACTAATGCTGCAGACCAGCCAAAGATCAAAAAGAAGTTAAACCTGCTTTAAGTATCAAACCAGATCATAAAAGAAAACAACTCAATACAGCACTGAAATACAAGCCAACAATTATCAATAAGGGCAATCACTCTTCAGTAGAAAATGAATGACCTACTTAATTTTTTTTAAATGTTAGTAAGCTTCTAGGGAAAAAATGGAGTGCCCTAATGTTTTAAGACTTACAAAAATAAACTCAAGATGAATGTGAATTGTGAAAAAAAGACAATAAAATCTGTTGAAAAAGAGTCACGGCAACATCAAATTCAAATTCAAAACTAAAAAGTGTAAGGGATTATATAAAAATTAAAAGTTTTGTGACTGGGGAAAAATAAGAGCATTTTCAACACAGGTAACAGAGTATTAATGTTTTAACATACAGTGAGCTACTATAATTTTTAAAAACAAGCAAAGAATTTGGGCAAAGGATATGAAAAGAATGATTCACAAAAGAGCATAAGCAAATGTTCACAAACACAAGAAAAGATGCTCAAAATCATTATACTCAAAATCATTATTAAAAGTATAACATCACATCTATTAGACCTATATAACATTACACCTAAATCTATAGCCCAGTTTCTGGCAGAGACATAGAAAAAAAGTATTCTCACACATTTCTACTAGCAAATATTTGTGGAAAGCTATTTGGTAAAACCTGCCCTCAACCCAGCAGTTGTACTTCTGCAAATCTATCCCACAGAAATAGAAGCATCCAGAAGTAAGGACATATATTCAAAGAGGCAACCTTGTTTAAAATACCAAAAAGATGGAAGTGTGGGAATGGGTAAATAAATTTTACACAACACTATACCTTAGAGATGGGGGATTTCTCTGAGACATTAGTGAAATCTGAAAGTTGCAGACAAGCATGTATAATGATCCATTTATTTACTTACTTATTTAAGAGTGCAAGCCAGTGAAAGCCGCAGAGGGGAGAATCTCAAGTAGGCTCCACACTCAACGCAGAGTCTGAAACAGGTCTCCATCCTACGACCCTGGGATCATGATCTGAGCTGAAATCAAGAGTTGAATGCTCAACCAACTGAGCAACTCAAGAACTCCATAATCCCATTTTTTAAAATTCATCATGACAACAAGCCTATATATGTAATTGGGAATATAAAATCTGCCTAAGATTATATGAACAGAAATAAACATATGGGGCAATACAGAATACTATGCTATTTATGCAGATTTAGTCTGAGGTCAGGATAGATTTGACACAGTGGGAAGCAAAAGTTTAGGACCAAGCCAAAAAGAATAGCACAGGGGATAAATTTCTATTTCTGTCTTTATGTAAAATTATAAACTAATATTTTTTCATCTTAAGCAGAAACATCAAGATATAAATTTTGCCAAATATAAAGGTGAAATACATATAATTTTTTAAAAAAACACTAAACACTGGTTGTTGCAATACCCACACAAAAAATTTAGTGTTAAGAATAAATATATATGAAAAATGAAGTATAAACCAATTATACTGAGGAAAATAAGTCATTTAAAATTGTGATATATTAGACTAAAATTATATTAATCTCAGAATTATAATTCAGAATGTTATAAATGACCACTTACCTATGTCCTAGTTGCAGAATATACATTGGTCATACTAGAACTGAAAATTGTATCAAACTCACCAATATTTCATTATATGGTTTAAGTGAGTATATGTGACATTAATCCCTGCTGTTCATACGTGAAATTAATCCATTTGATTATATTATAGGTTTGCCTATAATGCATAATCCAAATAAGGCAGTATATAAGCATGAGATCATTAAGCAATACTAGGCAATACAAACTCCTCTTTTAAAAAATGAACACAGCCCCTGGCATTTACTAAGACTGGAGTATATAAACAAAAATAACTTTGTAATGTTTCAAGACTCAATTAAACACTAGCTAAATTAAACTCAAAAGCATATTAAAAGGACTGTATACCATAACAAAATGAGATTTATTCTCTGGAAAGCAAATATGATTAAACACATGAAAATCAATGTACCACACTAACAGAATATAATCTCTACACCCAACACGGCTCAAACTCACAATCCTGAGATCAAGAGTCACATGCTCTACTAAGCCAGCCAGATGTCCCTCCCACACTAACAAAATGAAAAGAAAATGTTACATGACTGTATCAACTGATGTAGTTAAAGTATTTTTAAAAATTCAACACCAGCGGTACCTAAGTGGCTTGGTCTCTTGAGTGTCTGGCTTTGACTCACTCAGATCATGATCTCATAGCTGGTGGCATCAACCCCTCTATCAGGCTCTGTGCAGACAGCTCAGAACCTGGAGCTTACTTCATAATCTGTATCTCCTTCTCTCTCTGCCCCTCCCCTACTCGCGCTTTCTCTCTCACTCTCTCTCAAAAACAAGTAACAATAAAACGATTTTTTAAATAAAATAAAAAATTCAACACCATGGGACAACTAGGTGGCTCAGACACTTAAGCATTCAACTCTTGATTTCAGCTCAGGTCATGATCTCAAAGTTTGGGAATTTGAGCCCCGCATCAAGCTCTGCACGAGTGTAGAGCCTGCTTGGGATTCATTCTCTCTCCCTCTCTCTCTCTCTCTCTCTGTTAAAAAATCAACACCCTTTCACTATTTAAAACACTCAACAAATGAAAAGTAGAAGGTAATAAATTATTAAAATAAAGATCATGTATGAAAAACCCATAGCTAACATCACACGCTCAATAGTGAAAAGCTGAAAGTTTTTCTCTAAAATCTGTTAGGGGTTATGGATGCCTACTTCCACCACTTCTATTCAAAACAGTACTAGAAGTAGTGGAAGCCACAGCAATTAGGCAAGAAAAAGAAATAAATGGCATCCAAATTGGAAAAGGCTTAAAACTGTCTTTGTAGATGATATATTATATGTAAGAAATCCTAAAGATTCCATACAAAAAATTTTTAGCATTAATAAAAACAATTAGTAAAGATGATACAAAACAGAAATATCACCTGTTTCCATACACCATATGTGAATAATTTGAAAATAAACTAGGAAAACAATTTAATTTATAATATCAAGAGAACAAAATACTTAAGAATATAATGTAATGAAGGAGCCAAATGTTTTATACACTGAAAACTACAAAATACTGCTGGAAGAAATTAAAGAAGGCATAAATTATCCAGCAATTCCACTTCTGAGTACACACCCAAAGAACTGAAAGCAGGGTAATGAAGAAGTATCTGTACACCCACATTCAGAGGGGCATTATTCACAATAGCAGAATGTGGAAGCAAACCAAATGGGTGGATGAATGGATAAAAATCCTGGTGTGGTGTGTGTGTGTGTGTGTGTGTGTGTGTGTGTGTGTGTGTGTATGCATATACATATATATTGGAATATTACTCAACCTTAATAGGGAATGAAATACAGATGCTACATCATGGATGAAACTTGAAGACATTATACTAGGTGAAATACACCAATCTCAAAAAGACAAATATTCTATGATTCCCCTTATATCAAGTACCTAGACTAGTCAAATTCATAGAAACAGAAAGGATGATGGCTGCCAAGGGCTATGGGGAGGAGAAGACTGGGAGTCGTTTAATGGGTTCTTTAATGGGAGTTTCCATTTTTCAACATGAAAAGAATTCTAAGATTGGTTGTACAACAATGTGAAAATACTAAACACTACTGAAACACACACTTAAAAATTAAAATGATAAATTTTTGTTACATGTATGTTAACACAATTTAAAAAAGAAAACCTACAGCTAAACTCATAATGGTGAGAAACCAGAAGGATGTACTTTCTCATCACTCTTTTTTAACACTGTACTAGAAGTCCCAGCTAATGCAGTAAGAAAAACAAGGAATTAAAGATATACAGAATGGAAAAACAAATGCTTTTATCAGCAGATGTAATGGATCTATGTAGAAAATTGAAAAAATAGAAAGACTCCTATACAAATAAGCTATTATAGCAATGTTGCAGATTACAGGGTTAATATTCGAAAGCCAAACACTTTCCCACATGCCAGCAATGAATAAGTGGAATGTGAAATCAAAAACACAATACCATTTATACTAGTACCAAAACAAAACAACAAAAAGACATACTTAGATATAAATCTTAAAAACTACAGACAAGATCTACAGGAGGAAAACCACAAAGCTCTGAAGAAAGAAATTCCACAACCAAATAAATGAAGAGCTATTCCAGGTACATGGATAGGAAATCTCAATAGTGTCATGATGTCAGTACTTTCCAACTGATCTGGAGATTCAATACAATCCCAATCAAAATCCCAGCAAGTAATTCAGCAAGTATACCAAAAACTGCTTCTAAATCTTGAATGGGGAGGCAAAAGACGCTGAAAAGCCAACACAATATTAAAAAAGAGCAAACTCAGAAGAATGACACTATCCATCTTTAAAATTTAGTATAAACCTACAATAATCAAGGCAGTATGATACTGTAAAAAAAAAAAGTCAACTAGATCATTAAAATAATATACAGAATTTAAAGGCGCCTGGGTGGCTCAGTCGGTTAAGCCTCCGACTTCAGCTCAGGTCAGATCTCACATTCATGGGTTCAAGCCCTGCATCAGATTCTGTGCTGACAGCTAGCTCAGGGCCTGGAGCCTGCTTCTGGTTCTGTGTCTCCTTCTCTCTCTGCCCTTCCCCCTCTCATGCTCTGTCTCTCTCTGTATCAAAAATAAATAAATCATTAAAAAAAAAAAAAACAATATACAGAATTCAGAAACAGACCCACAAATAATGTCAAGCCATTTTTGACAAGGGAGTACAGATGATACAATGGATAAAACATGAATCTTTCCAACAAATGCTATTGGAACAAGTCAATACACACACAGGCGCACAAAGAATCTAGACACAAATTAACTCAAAATAGATCACAGGCCTAAATAAAACTCTCAGAATATAACATAAGAGAAAATGCAGGTGACTTTGGGTTTGGAGATGACATTTTAGATACAACACCAAAGGCACAATTGAGTTAAGAAACAATGATAACTTGGACTTTGTAAATTAAAAACTTCCGCTTTGCATTAAGACATTGTCAAGGGAATAAGCAAAGCCATAGACTAGGAGAAAATATTTGCAAACAATATAACTAACAAAGGACTGGATCTAAAATATACAAAGACTTCCTAAAACTCAACAGTAAGAAAAATGAGCAATCCAATTTAAAAATGTGGAAAAGATCTCATCAGACACCTCATAAAAGATACACAGGTGGCATATAAGCATATGAAAAGACACTCAACATGACATAAAACAAGATACCACTAACACACTTATTAGAAGAGCCAAAATCTGGCTCCTTTCCTTCTCCCACAATATCACACTTCTTTTCCAACCAGGGTCTGGCAGCATAGTTCCCACAAAGAAGGGTAGTAAGGAGAAGAAGGGTCTTTCTGCCATCAATGAGGTAGTAACCAGAAAATACACCATAAACATTTACAAGTGCCTCCATGGAGTAGATTTCAAGAAGCATGCAACCACAGAGCACTCAGAGATTCAGACATTTGCCATGAAAGGGAGGGGAACTCCAGCTGTGTATACTGACACCAGGCTCAACAAAGCTGACTGGACCAAAGGAAAAAGGAATGTTCAACACCATATCCAAGTGCAGTTGTACAGAAAATATAACAAGGAAAAAAAGATTCCCAAATAAGCTCTACATGCTGGGAGCCTTATATAGCTGTCACCAATTTTAAAAAATCTACGGACAGTTAACTGGATGAGAATTAATCACTGATTGTCAAATAAAGATATAAAACTGGAAAAAAAGAGAAAGAAAAGAAAAAATAACCAAAATCTGTAACACTGAAAATATCAAATGCTGACAAGAATGTAGATCAACAAGAACTCTCTTACACTGGCTGGCAGGACAGCCACCTGGAAGGCAATTTGGCAGTTTCTTACACAACTAAACACACTCTTACCATACAATCCAGCAACTGAA
Source organism: Suricata suricatta (assembly GCF_006229205.1). Taxonomy (NCBI): domain Eukaryota; kingdom Metazoa; phylum Chordata; class Mammalia; order Carnivora; family Herpestidae; genus Suricata; species Suricata suricatta. Next base: position 123,778,822 of record NC_043704.1, on the reverse strand, counting down.
AGTTATTCAAATGAATTGAACACTTATGTTCACGCAAAAACCTACACATAGATGTATACAGCACCTTTATTCATAAATGCTAAAACTTTTAAGTAACCAAGATGTCCTTCAGCAGGTGAATAAACTGAGGTGTTATTTAACAACTTTAAAAAATGAGTTATCGGGGCACGTAGGAGGCTCAGTCAGTTAAGTATCCAACTTCAGCTCAGGTCATGATCTCATACTCATGAGTTTGAGCCCCGCATTGGGCTCTGTGCTGACATCTCAGAGCCTAGAGCCTGCGTCCTATTCTGTGTCTCCTCTCTGTCCTTCTTTCCCTCATGCTCTCTTTCTCTCAAAAGTAAATAAACATTACAAACATTTTTCTTTAAAAATGAGTTATGAAGTCATGAAAAGATAGGAGGAAGCTTAAATGAATATTAGTAGGAGAAAAAAAGCCAATCTCTATGATTCCAACTATATGACATCCTGGTAAAGGAAAATCTATAGAGGACATTAAAAAGATAAGTGGTTGTCAGAGATTAAAGGAATGGAAGGGATGAAGAGGTAAAGCACAGATTTTTAGGGCAGTGCAATTATTGTAAATGATACTGTAATGGTGCATTATGCCATTATACTTTTGTCAAAACTCAAAAATAGACTGTATAATAGCAAGAATGAACTAGGATTCATCCTAATGTAAACTGTTGACTTTGCATGAAAATGACATGTCAGCATAGGTTCATTCACTGATTAGAAATAAGCCACTGTTGCTAGTAAGAAGGCTGTATATGTATGAAGGTAGGGGCTCTATGTAAAGTCTGCACTTTCAGCTCTATTTTGCTGTGAACCGAAACTGCTGTGGAAGGAAGGAAGGGAGGAAAGAAAAGAAAAGAAAAATGAAGGGAGAGAGGGAGGATGGTCTGATAAACACAACAACATGAATGAATCTTAAATGCATTACACTTACTAAAATGAAAGAAACTAGAATGAAAAGGTTATACACTAGATGATTCCATTTATATGACATTCTGGAAGAGGGAAAACTATAGAGGTGAGAAAAGAAACCAGAGAGTGCCAGAAACTGAGACTAGAGCAAGAGGTGACCACACAGGGACATGACACAATTATTAGACCGCCTACATTTTGATTCTGTTGGTTGCACAACTGATCCATTTGTCAAAACTCATGAAAGAGTAAATTTTACTGTAGTCTTTACCATAATAAACATGAGAAAGAGAGACAAATGTATCTTCTTTAACATCTATGAGGATACTTTTTGTTAAGTTACTATTTATAATATTTGGGATTTTTTCATTGTAAATGAACTTAAAAGATCTTAGACTTATGAATATAATATACCAATATCCTTCTTGTTTTATAAATTAAAATTTAGAGTTTACTAAGATTAAGAGTTTTAACTTTGAAATCTATTATTTTTCTTATGTTCCTTACAGACTTAGCTTCTTTAATATTACATAGCCTCCAAATTAAACAGGTAGTTTACATCTTCAGAGTATACTTCTCAAAGTGTGGACTCTGGATTAGTATCCACATCACCTGGCAACTTATAAAACTGCAAAATTCCCAGGCCCTACCCCAGACCAAATGAATCACAAACTCTCAGTCTGAAGTCCAATCAGCTCCATTTTAAGAAGTCCTCCAGGGAATTCTAATAGTTTAAAGACTACTACCCACAACTCTAGACCAATTAAATCAAATTATCTCAGGGTGGGATTCAGCTATCAGTATTTTTTACACTCTCCAGATAATTCCACTGTATAATTAAGGTTGATTTTGATTTGATTTAGTCACTAAGCCTTAGACATTAGAGGTCAGATTTTTAACAAGCATTTCCATTGTTTCTAATGTCAGTAACTGAAGGATCGCTGGTTTAAAAAATAATAAGGATTCAATCACAAATACTGACTTCAACCTACTACAACAATGCACTGTACTTTATCACTATAATAAACTTCATCTACATGAACTCTATGAAATTAGATATAATCCAGACATTTTAAAACATGGAGTAGGAGCGCCTGACTTCGGCTCAGGTCCTGATCTCATGGTTCCTGGGTTCAAGCCCTGCATCAGGCTCTGTGCTGACAGCTCAGAGCTTGAAGCCAGCTTTGGATTCTGTGTCTCCTTCTCTCTCTGCACCTCCCCCACCTGTGCTTTGTCTCTGTCTCTCAAAAGTAAATAAATGTTTTAAAAAAATGGAGTTATGCAACTAAGAGAAATAGAAACCGAAGAGCCAAAATTTCCTCAGTCTGGCTGCATTTCCTGAATGTGTACCTTGTTTTAAAAAAGGAGTTACAGCATATATTTAATAAAATTGACTATACTGGAAATGTTTAAATACACACGAGGTACATTAGTGCAAGTCAGTTACTAGCAGTCATATACTCTTTTTTGATAGACATATAACTAGAACATTCCATAATTAGACATTTAGCATTAACATACATCCTGTCTTTTTTAAACATTTGCTGAAGAAACGTAGATGATCATTGAGCCAAACGTGAACTTCTGCTGCCAATAGCTTATATCTTGGCCTCACTCTTTGTAAAACTTAAAAACTAAAATTGGGGTGCCTGGGTGCCTCAGTCAGTTAAGCATCTGACTTTAGCTCACATCATGATCTCACAGTTTGTGGGTTCAAGCCCCATATTGGGCTCTGTGCTGACAGCTCAGAGACTGAAGCCTGCTTTGGATTCTGGGTCTCCCTCTCTCTACTCCTCTCCCCCCCATGCTCTCTCTCTTGCTCTCTTTCTCTCAGAAAATAAACATTAAATGGAGCACGTGAGTGGCTCAGTGGGTTAAACATCCAACTCCGGCTCAGGTCATGATCTTCCAGTTCGTTGGTTAAAGCCCAGCATCCGGCTCTGTGCTGACAGCTCAGAGCCTGGAGCAAGCATTGGATTCTGTGTCTCCCTCTTTATCTGCCCTTTGAAAAACTAAAAAAAAATTTTTATATGAAATCTTAATATTAGAAGACTCTATTTTTAAACATTTTTCTTTTCCATTTCCCTTTGGATTTCCCTTTAGATTTTTAAAAGCAGACTATATATACATACAAAGCATCTTTACACACATATTACTTGATAATTTACATATATATCACTTGAAAATTTACAAATCACTTTCAGATATATTCTCTTAGCCCTATTAACATTCATCACTAATCAATTTAAACAGCAAACTATAATTAAAGGAGCTACATGATTTGCCCAAAAATCAAAATAGAAGCAACAAAGTCAAGACTTAAGACTATACTCTCCTACCTTTCAATGCTATTTTATTAGATTAATTCCTAAAGACCAGTGACTGACCCCACACGTTAAGACCTATTCCTGGAAAAGTAGTTGCAAAGTAATTCTTAAGGTGATCCTTACTTCCTGAAGGTATAATTTCCTCATCTTGAAATTTGCACTTTCTCATATCATTTGACTATATTGGCCTGATGCTCTTGACTTCCTTCAATGTTTTTCAGGGGCCTTCATAACTATGTTCACTATAGTTACTATAGTGGATATAGTTCACTATCCACCAAGACAAGAACTTTAAAAGCTCTTTCATTCACATTCATTCCTAAAAGCTACTGACTTACCCATCATGCACCATTTCCAAAGTTCTGTTTATCCTTTCCTAAGGTTATGAAAATTTGCTATTTTTCACCCTATTTCCTCTGGCTGACATAAAAAAAAGTAAAAAAAATTAAGCATATAAAAATTTTTGTAAATTTGAACAAAGTTCACAAAACTTAAAAGGATTCTAAATTAAATAAATAGAATAGTAACTTCAGACAGAGCATACTAACTCTAGGCCATCTTTCACAGACCTCAGTCTATCACAATAATAGGAGACTTATGAAAAGAAAGGCCATGGGATGAATCAAATCCTCAGTATGGGAAGGGATAGTTTATATAGGAGTTTAAGAAATTCATTACTTAATTTCAAAGTGGATACCAAGTGGCAATTCAATTCAATATGTATATTTTCTGTTAAATCTAGTATTAGACACAAGAGCAATAAGTCTTTCTTTCTCAAATATCTTCATTTAAAAACACCTAAGATGCCCTGAATAAATTTTGTTAATTAAGACCATGATAATTTTTTACTTTCACAAAATACAGATTTTTATTATGAAAGGTCATAATCATGGTTTACTTTCACTGATAAACGAAGCCTTAATTTTCCTGAAGAAAACATGAAGGATAATTTTCCAACACTGTGAGAAAAAGATAAACAATACCTTTCAGGCATTAAATCTACACACACATAAAAGGAGTTTTAAATTTTAAAAAGGGGAGTAGGAGTAAGAAAATTAGAAATCTAGACAGAGTTCAAAAAAGCGGTGTGAGAAGCTTTATCTAGAACTCGATTTTAATAAGAGTTGCAGTTTATGCCAAAAGTGGTTTTCTAATGGTCACAAAGTACCAATTTTCTGTGAGCTAAACCATTTTATCACTTCAAGACTACTTGATATTTTAAAAGTTCGATAAGTCAAACTACATTCACAAGTTCTACTTTTGACTTCAAAGATGACAAAGCCCTTCCTGTTTTGTTTGGCATTTTATGTTAGGGTAGGCTTAGAATGTCATTTGATTAAACTATTAAAGGAAGATTGACTGTCAACTGCAAAGAAAAGAAGGTTATGCATGTGTCTTAAAAATATACTTAAAAGTCTGGGCACTTGGTGGCTCAGTCAGTTAAGCATCCAACTCTTGATTTCAACTCAGGTCATGATCTCACAGTTTGTGAGACTGAGCTGCATGAGCAGAGCTGCTTAGGATTCTCTCTCTCTCTCTCTCTCTCTCTCTCTCTCTCTCTCTCTCTCTCTTCCCCTCCCTCCCTCCCTCCCTCCCCCTGTGCTCATCCCCCACTTACTCTCTCTCTAAATAAACATTTAAAAAATACACCTAAAGTCAATTAAATGACTGATATTTTCTTTTAAACAATAAGCTTCATTTTTAGGAAGCTTTACAAACACTCAAAAGCATGACAAAATATTTAATTTCATTAGCAATTAGAGAAAAGCTAAAGGAAACAGTAATATACTATTTTTTATCCATCAAATAAATTAAAGATGAATAACATTCAGTGCTGGCAACACTAAAACTAAAGATGGGAATATAAATTAAAAGTCTTTTATGAGGGCATATTTGGCAGATCTAGGAATTAGAAATATACTTGAGCAACAAAGATCTAAAACTAAAATTCCTTATTGAAAGATCAGAAATTAGAAATAAGAAACAGACCGAAATTAGAAATAAACCGAATGTCCTCGCTACACAATGTACGGACATGTTATATATAATAGATCCATCCTACCAATATACAATACAATTGTTATAAAAGAACAAAACTTATCCATACACAGTAACATGAAAAAGACTCAAGATAAAAATTGAAAGTTATAGAAAGAAGTATATAGTACAAGCCTATATTAGTTCTGTAGGACTGCCATAACAAATAATCACAAATTTGGTGCCTTAAAACAACAGAAATTACTCTTCACTGTTCAGGAGGCCAGAAGTACAAAATTAAGGAGTAAGCAGAGCCCTGCCACCTACAAAGGCTCCAGAAGAAAATTCTTCCTTGCCTCTTCCAGCTTCTGTTGGTTCCAAGTGTTTCTTTACTTGTGGCCTGCTTGATTTCAATCTCTGCTTCCATCTGCCTATCACCTTCTTCCCACGTCTATTCTCATCACATGGCCTGCTTCCCTGTGTCTTCTCTTCTAAGGATACTTGTCATTAATTAGATTTGGTGCCCACCCTAACCCAAGATGACTTTATTGTGAGATCCTTAAAATTATATTTGCAAAGACTCCTTCTCCAAAAGGCACATTCAGAGATTCCAGTAGTTAGAGCTTGAACATATTCAACCCTACACTGCCTAGTTATATTTCATTTTAATTGTATGTATATATAAGCATACATTCATAAGTAGGTACAAAAAATAGCATGGAAGGATACAGACAAAATCATTAACAGTAGTTACCTCTTTAGAAATAAGTAGATAATAAAGTAAATAAAGCGAATCTCATATATTCTATTTTATATACCTCTGAAAAAATTGTAAACATCTACTTTCCCATTGTCCTGGACAACCGTTTCACCCACATTAAATCTCTCTTCAATCCTACAACAAATGTTCTCCCATGTTTGCTTTGCTCTCTAATACACAGATAAAACTGAAAGCATTATAAAAGCTCCATAAATTAAAAAACCCTGTATCTACACAAGCATCTATACTTAAATCCCCTACCCCTCCTCCAGTTACCTTGGAAGGATGTGTCCCCATAACTTTTCAATCTTTTTCCTACATCAGTTTTTCACTCACTACTCAATTCACCTCAGCATATTGAAAACACATTTTCAATTTCTTTTAAAAACCTTCTCTATAGCCCATTGTTTATACTTGCTACTTCTAACATCTGTCATCTCATTACCTCCTAATCCCACTACTATAAGTCATCTTCCCCATTATGGTACCAAAAAAGCTAGTCAAGATCACCATTAACTCCTTGTTGCTAAACCCAGTGGTCAATATTTAGTCCTCATTTTAACTTGACCTATAAGCAGTACAGTCAAAACTGAAAACATCTGTTGGCTTCCATGTCTTCTAACTGTGCTCCTTTGCTGGTATCAACTTTACTGCTTCTTTCTCTCCTCCTCAACTACTTAAGATTAGAGTACTACCCCAGCATACACACCAAAAAACAAAAACAAAATAACCCACCATGGTGCTTTTCTATATCTATACTCAGTCCCTACAGTTAAGCCCTTCTAGTCCTATAGTTTTCAATATCATCTAAACCCCATCTGGTTCTATAGTTTTCAATAGCATATAAACTGATGATCTTAATTTTATCTCTCTAGCCTAGAAATCTTTCTTCTAACTCTTGGTTTGCATTATGCAACCTCTTACACTGACATCACCACCAGATAATCTGAAAAGCTCTTTCTTCACCAACAGTTTTCTACATCAGATATTTACTCCTTGAGGTCTTTGGTTCTCAGTTGTTTATTCTTACCTCTATAGTAAAATTTGCAGCCTTCCATCACCCAGCAACACTCTCAATTCACTTACCTTGCCGTATGTCTTTCTTTTACAAGAGTATCAATTCTCACTTAATTTACTTACCCTTACCTATTGTTTATACTGTGCCCTCCCCTCCCAGAACTTAACTGTAACTTCCACTAGGGCAGAGATCTTTGCCTTCTTTGTTCATGGGTATGCCTACAATAGAGCCTGTCACCTGGTAAATGTATTTGAATTGATTTTTTTAATTAAAAAGTTTTTAATAAAAAAGGTGATTAGTTGTTCTATCATTTGTTGTTCATTTGCTACTCAAATTTCAGTTCTGTGTACCTGTAAGATTAACCAACCACTTCTATTTTTTTTCCTAAAGATAACTGGATAAAATCCTCCTCCCCAATACATCATTCTGTGCCATTCCTTTCCAAAGCAACAATCCATTTCAGTTTTAAGTAAACATACTTTAAAGCTCTTATCCTTCATCTTTATTTTAAAGCTCTTATGCTCAGACTCCAGCCAAACTACTTTTCTCTATTTGACATATTTTTATATTAAATACTTTTATAAACAAAGTGATTATATCAAGTAACTTAATTTTTTTAATGAATTATACTTGACACACAATGTTACATTACTTCCAGGAATACAATAGAGTGCTTGACAAGTTATACATTATACTATGCTCACTAAAAGTGTAACCACCATCTGTCACCATACAATGCTATCACAATACCATTGACTATATTCCTTATGCTATATCTTTTATCACCATGACTTATTCATTCCATTACTGGAAGCCTGTATCTCCCACTCCTTCACCCATTTTGCCCATCTCCCCACTCCCCTCCCATCTGGCAACTATCAGTTTGTTCTCCACATTAACAGATCTGTTTCAGCTTTTTGTTCGTTTTTTTAACAGAAGATTTTAGTTTGATTTACTCATTTTCTTTTTTGGTAAGTAGGTAAGGAACTGATGCAGATCAAGTCTTCTGGGTAGTTTTTTCCAATATAGAAGTAGCATCTTCCTCTCTACTCTGATACTATACATTTACATATTCTGATTTATCAGAGGGAGACATAAATGGGTATATATATATGGTTTTCAAAAAACCTCCCTAAACTATTTTGACGTAATACAACCTCAATTACTAGAATGACAACCACTCTATGGATTAAAATATACAAAATGGTAACTAGACCTTGTGATCCATAATCTTTCAGTCTCTACATCCAGGCTTCTCTGAATGAAAAATATTTTCAGAGGAACCAGTAAGTTAATAGCAACCAGGTTTGATTAATCCTAAGAAATAATAAAGACCCTATTAACCAATAAGTTAATAGCAAATAGGTCTGATTAATCCTAAGAAATAAGTAGTGATGGCATGTCTAGATATAACCACCTTCAAAATTCTATGCTTGTTATCATGTAACATCCTTCTCCATTCTATCTCTTACCTGCTAATGCCTATAAATTTAGAATATTCAAAACTGCACTGTTGTTGAAAAGGAATAATTTATTCTTCCCTTTCTCTGATATGCTACTATGTTCTTCTACATGCCTATAATATGACATTGTCCTTCCAGGTCCTCTCCTTTATGGCATAGTTCCCAAACTGTTTTTCTTCCTCTGTCTAGAAAGCTTCCACTAGATTTGTTATTTATAAAAAATGATTTCTGGATGCTCATGCTAGTCTCCATTCCTAATCTTGAGCAATTTAAAAGACTTAAGAAAAAGGTTCCCTAGAGTGGGTTTCTAACCTCAGTAACACTTAAACTCAGTTTTCTCATCTGTTAAATGGGCATACAGAACTAAATTCCAGTTCTAGAATACATGAACCAATGACTGTTATTTATAATGGAATTATTAGCAAGAAACTGGAAACAAGGTCTCTCAAGAATAAAAAAAAATATATGTGGGGGCGCCTGGGTGACTCAGTCAGTTAAGCAGCCGACTTCAGCTCAGGTCATGATCTCACAATTCGTGGGTTCTAGCCCTGCGTCAGGCTCAGTGCTGACAGCTCAGAGCCTGGAGCCTGTCTCTGGATTCTGTGTCTCCCTCTCTCTCTGACCCTCCCCTCCTCATACTGTCTCTCAAAAATAAACATTAAAAAAATATTTTTAATAAGTAAATAAAAATAAATGTGCTATCTCAAATATTTTAAGTAGACATAATCCCTATCTTGAGTGACTGTATCTTCAAAAAGGTTAAAGTATATTCTATTTTTAAAATATCCCATCTGTCTGGAAAATATATTAAACTTTTTGTAAAAACAGATTTTTATGTTAACTGTTTGATTCCTGATTAAATCCTAACCCCTAGTTGACACATCACCACCAGTATTCTATCTTCAAATAACTATGTGTGTATACATACAGCTGACCCTTGAACAATGCAGGAGTTAAAGAAAGCACACCCTGAACCCCCTTCACAGTAAGAAATCCACATATACCCTGAACTGTCAAACTGAAACTTTACCGATAACATAAACAGTAGATTAACACATATTTCCTATGATGTATGTATTACATACTATATTCTTACAATAAAGTAAGCTAGAAAAAATAAAATGTTAAGAAAATCATAAGGAAGAAGAAATACATTTACAGTACTATGCTGTATTCATCAATACTCACATTTACCTCATCTGTAAGATGAATCACCTGTCAGTACCTAAATCAATATTGTCTTATATGATACAAAACACTGTAGATGTTATACATATTAACACTGTACTTCAAAATTGAAAAGATAATATAAAAAAAATTTGTATTTACTTACAAATATAACAATTCATCATTGAAAACAAAGAAATAACAATGTGATTTTTTTCATAGTAGCCTAGTATAATCAGTGCAACTGCTTCATGGTAGCCTAGCCTATACACTAAAGAATGAATTAAACTTTTATGACATACAATATTAGACATGTTCATAACACAGCATTAGAAACATTGTGACTTTTGGAGGGACACCTGGGTGGCTCAGTTGCCTAAGTGTCCAACGTTAGGTCAGGACATGTGAGGTCATAATCTCACAGTTTGTGGGTTCTAGCCCAGAGTGGGACTCTGTGCTGACAGTTTAGAGCCTGGAGGGTGCTTCTGTTTCTATGTCTCGCTTGTTCACTCTCTCTCTCTCTTTGCCCTCCCCCACTTGTGCTCTCTCTCAAAAATAATAAACATTAAAAAAAATTTTTTAAGAAACATTGCTACTTTAAAAAAAAAAACTTTCCTGTGATGACAGGCTGATATAGAATTTCTCCAATTATGAGAGAGCCATATTGTACAGTAACATAATTCTCTGAAAGCAAAATTTAAAAGTGGGGAAACTAACACATTATTAATGTGATATTAAATAACACTCACCTTATTTATACCTATATAAGGACAGGCTATCCATTTCCATACAAGTCTTATACACAATGTTGTACATAATGAATACTTAGACGATGATGATGACATCAAAGCATCTCATACAATTTACCATCCAATTTTTTATTTTTTTTAATGTTTATTTATTTTTGAAAGAGAGAGTGCAAGCATAGGAGGCAGAGAGACAGAGAGAGACACAAAATCTGAAGCAGGCTTCAGGCTCTGAGCTGTTGGCATAGAGCCCAACATGGGGCTCGAACTCACAAACTACGAGATCATGACCTGAACACAAAGTCAGACACCTAACTGACTGAGCCACCCAAGAACCCCTCTTGCCATCCCTTTTCAATGGTGTAATCTTTTCCAGACTTTCATGTTCCCTCTTTTGGGGTTTTCTTCCATATTGTTAATGATGCTTTCCATCACATACCATGTAAAATGAGCTTTAAAGGTCCTTTTGAACCCCTGATTTACAGGATGAATTAGAGATATGTTTGAGGACAAGCAGATCATTCCAACGCCACTGACGTTCAACTCATAGTGTTATGGGTGACCACAAGCACTGTCTAATATCAAATGAACTTTATTGAAAAGGCAGTCCCTTACTGGTAAAGGTACTTCCTGACTTTAGGGACAAAGCACTGATGAAACCAATCCAAAAAAGGGTTCTCACTGTCCAGACATTCTTGCTGTACAACCTAAAGACTGACAGTTGTTGGCTGTCCTTTCCCTTCAAGGTTTGGGTGTTAGTGGCTTTACAGATAAGGACAGTACTGATCAGTTAAGTTAGCCTATCCATCCCCGCCTTAAATCCTAGTGCTCACTGCTTTCCTTATTAATAAATGTCCTTTATGGTCCCCCCCACACACACACACACCCAGAAATAAGGCATTTCTGTCTGTATTAAAAACCTGTTCAGGCAGATATCCTTTCTCCTCAATGATTTTCTTAATGCCATCTGGGAACTTGTCTTCTGTCTCTTGGTCAATAGAAGCAGCCTATCCTGTTCTCTTGACATTTTTTAAGGCAAACCACTTTCTAAAATCATCAAACCATCCTTTGCTCGCACTAAATTCTCTAACTTCAGGTCCTCAGCCTTCCTTTTGCCTAAGGATGTCATATAATGACTTCACTTTTTCTCAAGTCATATTACAGTCTATACAGGTATACCTTTCTTATAGAAGCCACACACCCTCATAAAAGCTGTATATTCAATAAGAAATAAGGTATTTTTGCAAAAAGTGGAAGGTTCTCATGCCTGCTGGTGTAACTGCAGCAACAACTTCATGAATTTCCTTTATTTGTTTTTTAACAGTGACCCTTACACTAGAACCATTTATATTGAAATGGTAGGCAACCCACCTACGGACCTCAATCTACAGTACGTATCAAGCAATTCAAATATTTTTTATATCATAATGACTCTTCTCTGCTTCTTGGGACCACTTCCCATATCACGGGTGGCACTTCATATGGGTCTCATGGTGTTATTCAAAGTTTAAGAGATCACTTTTCACTGTGATATGCAATTTACTGAAAAGATGAACTGTTCATGCAGAGATGATTAACATCACCTGGTGTTTTAAGTAGACACTTCCAACACTTGAGTTTACCACAATAGCAACATGAGGTCATTATGAAATTATCACAATAGTACTGTAGGTACCACAGTTAATTTTATGCAGTTATGACTTAATGCTGCATTTTTATATTTATCTATATTTCTTTTGACTGCACCTAAGTTTTGATAAATTTTAACTTTTTATAATAGGTTTCTATATATCTTATGGTAGCAAATGATAAAATAAACAACTACCTAAGGATATTTTACATATTCATAACATACCAACATTTTCTTAACTTCTTTGATAATTCTAGGCTATGTGGTTTTGTGAGCAAGTTTGTTTAAATTGTCACAAATTTCTAAAAAATCTTCCAAAATCTTTATTGGAAAAAAGTCACTATATGTGACCCTATATAGCCAATCTCTGTTGTTCAAAGGTCAACTGTGTAAAAAAAAATCTCATTAAAAAAGAATCTTTACTTCAGTGAAAACACCAGTACCCAGTATCTCATTATAGGAAAATTGTCCTAAAGAATAAGTAGTTCTCATTCTACCCTTTCAGATAAGTCCTAAGTCATTATATGCCATTATCTAAAGCAGATCAATAAAGTACAAAACCTGAACTTGTTTCCTACCCCTGTGACTAAACACCTGCTATGCTGCTCCCTAAGCATCAACTGGAAAGATAAAATGCCTATCTTATATATGGATGATATGGGAATAAAAACAGATCATCTAATACATCTTCTGGTGTCCTAAGAATATACCAATCATTCAATACAAGGCTAGCTATAATCATTTTAGAAATCCATTCTTTTTACCCATTGAAACTTCAAATGAAGTCTACTAATAAACACTGTAAGAGATAAACATTCCTTTGCCCTCATAATTTTACTATGTAAGTTAAATTTTGATTATTGACTCAAACCTAATATGGCTATTCTTTTACATTTATTTTTTAAAATAAAATCACTAACAGTTAAAATTATTTCTAACCAATATTGGTCAATATTAAATTAAGTGATTAAATCAGTGACTATGACTTTATAAATCGTTGTATGTTTGCTTATAATTAAACTTAAAATTCACTTTCATTATCCAGGTTCATTCACAGATTTTAGTCCAGCCAACTGTTTAGATAAATATCAACACAGTTGACCCTTGAACAACAAGGTGATTGGGGCAATGATCTGTGCAGTCAGAAAAATCTACATATAACTTTGACTCCCCAAACCTTAACTACTAACAGCCTACTTGACCAGAAGCCTTACCAATAATGTAACAGTTGACTAATACATATTTTGTATCTTGTATTATTACATACTATATTATTACAATAAAAGCAAGCTAGAGAAAAGAAAATGTTATTAAGAGAATCATATTTAAAACATCACAGTAAATACTTTATAGTACTGTACTGTATTTACCCAAAAAAGTCATTTAAGTGGACCACACAATTTAAACTCCTATTGGTCAAGGATCAACTGCATATAAAAGTAAAGGCTAAGGTGACATCACAGAAGATGGCAGAGAAAGAATTTCCAAGAATCAGAACCAACACTGAAACAATACTGAGCTGGCAAGAACTGAGAATCAACTATTTCACAGGGTACCTGGGTGGTTCAGTCAATCAAGCTTCTGACTTCAGCTCACATCATGATCTCACGGTTAAGGAGTTTGAACCCTGCATTGAGCTCTCTGCTTTCAGCAAGAGCCCGCTTCTGATCCTCTGTACCCCCTTCTCTCTCCCCCTCCTCTGCTCATTCTGTCTCTCTCTCAAAAATAAATTTTAAAAAATCTTAAGAAGAATCAACTATTTTGGAACTCTGGAGTCTAGTCAAACGATTCCAATAAAGCAAGAGTTCTTAGTAAGAAAGAGGCTGGTAAACTTGGGTTAATTTCTACATTTTGTGTAGCATCCCCCAACCCCTCATCTATCAGCATGGAAGCAAACACCTTGTAGGTATAGTAGCTTAGGTTCCTGCTGAAGCTTACTGTGCTAGGGTGGGCAATAAGGACTTAATCTCTCCCAAAAATGGGGTGATGTGTTTTGATCTGCCTGGCAGATAACTGTAAGACTAGCACAAAGGCTGGACACTATTTCAATTCCACAGGGCTAAACTGGCTTCCTGGGCAGCATCTATCAAAGAAATAGAAGACTTTTTTTTCCTCCCCTTTCATTACTGGATCGAAGCTCTCGGAACTATCAGGTCACTACCTGACCATGAAAACAATAAAACAGAGACTTCAATGACCACATACAAATAGCAAAGTGGGGATAGTTCTTACCAGTAAATACTATAAATATAAAAGGCTTAAACTTATCAGTTAAAAGACAGACATTGGTGGGATTCATGAGTGGCTCAGTAGGTTAAGCCTCTGACTATTGGTTTTGATCAGGTTGCATCAGCTCCACACTAGGCACGGAGCCTGCGTAAAATTCTCTCACTCCCTTTCCCTCTGCCTCACCCAAATCCCTCCTGTGCTTGCTCGCTCTCTCAAAAAAAAAAAAAAAAAAAAGACATAGATTGGCAAAACTTGTTTAAAAATATGATCCCACAATATGCTACTTATGAGAGACTCACTATAGATCCAAAGACACAAATAGCTTGCAAGCAAAAAAGGAAAAAAGTTCTTTCATGCAAATAGTAACCAAAAGAGAGCTGGTCTGTAAATATTAATAGCCAATAAAACAGACTGTATGCCAAAAATTGTTACAAAAGACAAAGAAAAATATTACATATCGATAAAAGGATTACTTTGACAAAAAAATAACAATTACAAGCAAGGAAGAAGCCCCAAAACAGTATGAACTGAAAGGAGAAACAGTTGAAGAGTAATACTTGGAGATTCAAAAGGTCCACTCTCAGCAATAGCTGAAACATCTAGACAGAAGATCAATAACAAAGGACATGAACAATATTATAAATCAACTAGATACAACAGACATGTACTCAACATTCCCCACCCAACAGGAGCAGAACGTACATCCTTCTCAAGTATACATGGAACATTCTCTAGGACAGATTCTATGTTAGGCAAAAAACAATCCTGATAAATTTCAACCTACTATGCATTTTCTCCAACCACAGTGGAATGAAACTAGAAACCAATAACAAAAAAAAAAAAAACTAGAAAATTAGCAATATGAATATACTCTTAATACATAATTCAAAGAATAAATCACAAGGAAAACTAGAAAATAACTTGAGGCTAATAGAAATGAAAATAGAAATGTTACTCAAACATTAGGATACAACAAATGCAGTACTCAGAAAGTAACTGCTAGCTATAAATGCCTACATTGAAAATAAAGAACTATCTCAAATCAATAGCCTAAATTTATACCTTTAAGGAACTGGAAAATTAGCAAACTAAGCCCAAAGCCAGCATAAAGAAGAAAAATAATAAAAACTAAAGCAAAGCTTAACAGAGAACAGAAAAACAATGGAGAGTCAATGAAACTAAAATTTAGGCTTTTTAAAAGATAAACAAAATTGACAAATCCTTAACGACTATGAAAAAAATAGACAAAATGCAAATAAGATCAGAAATGAAAGGACATTATAGTAGTCCTGTCTGCCCCCAGCTCCTACACCCTTATTGTTTTCTGCTATTTCAATTACCTGTTGTCAGACACAGTCCAAAAGCAGGTGATCCTCCTCCTGACTTATCAGAAGATAAACAGCAGACTAATGCTACATCACAATACCTATGTCATTCACCTCACTTTGTCTCAACACAGAGGCATTTTATCATCTTATCATGTAGGCATTTTATCATCTCACATCATCACAAGCAAAAAGGTATGCATAGTACAATAATGTATTTTGAGACCACATTCTCATACCTTTTATTACAGTAAGTTGCTCTAATTGTTCTATTCTACTTTTAGTTATTGTTGTTAGTCTCTTACTGTGCCTGATTTATAAACTAAATATATCATAGCTATGTCTGTATAAAGAAAAACATACTATATGCAGGGTTGGGTACTATATGTAATTTTAGGCAGCCATTGGGGGTCTAGGAATGTATCATCATGGATAAGAAGGAATGAAGGACTATGGTACTTCCAATTTCACAGAATATAAAACGACTATAAGAGACCACTATGAAAAATTATATACTTATAAATTACATAATCTAAATGAAAAGGACAAATTTGTTAAAACACAGAAATTACCAAAACTATCTCAAAGAGAAAAAAACCTTCAACATGTCTGGAACAGGAAAATGAATACTCAAAAACTGCCAAACAAAGAAAAGCCCAAGTCTAGATGGCTTCAATGGTGAATATTCTACCAAATATTTTAAAAATAATTTTGGAGGTGGTTCAAGATGGCAGTGTGGGAAGATCGTGAACTCACCTCCTCCCACAGACACAAAAAACCTATAGCTACGTACAAAATTACCTCTGTAAAAGACCAGAAAACTAGCTGAACAGCTCCTCCACAACAAAGGATAAAAGCACTACATTAAGACATAAAGAACAGGGAGAGTCTCCTCAACAATCCTCCATCACAACTCCCACCCCCACACCCCAGCATTACAACCCACAATCAGGAAGGATCTCCCAACTACAGAGCTTCTCTCTGAGAAGCAAAGGGACTGTGATCCACACCAGGTACCTCAACCCCCGGTACCTTCACCAGAAAGATAAGTTCCCAAAATGTCAAGCTCTGAAAAACAATGGAGCTTATATCCCAGAGGACCACAGGACTATAGAGAACAAGAGACTTCACTATTAAAGGGCTCATATAAAAACTCAATTGCCCTGGGGGCCAGCACAAAAGGAATAGCTTGAAAAGCTCCTTAACTATCATAGCAGCTTTAGTGGCACAAAAACACTCAGATCAATGGAACAGATAAAAAACCCAGAAATGGACCCACAAATGTATGGCCAACTAATCTTTGACAAAGCAGGAAAGAATATCCAATGGAATAAAGACAGTCTCTTCAGCAAGTGGGGCTGAGAAAACTGGACAGCAACATGCAGAAAAATGAATCTGGACCACTTTCATACACCACACACAAAAATAAACTCAAAATGGATGGCTCAGTCGGTTAAGCGTCTGACTTCAGCTCAGGTCATAATTTCACAGTTTGTGAATTCGAGCCACCCTCTGGCCCTCCCATGCTCATGCTCTCTCTCTCTCAATAATAAATAAAAATGTTAAAAAAAAGTTTTAATAAAATGAATTCAAAATGGATGTAAGACCTAAACATAAGACAGGAAGCCATCAAAATCCTAGAGGAGAAAGCAGGCAAAAACCTCTCTGACCTCGGCCACATCAACTTCTTACTCAACATATCTCCAGAGGCAAGGGAAATCAAAGCAAAAATGAATTATTGGGACCTCATCAAAAGAAAAAGCTTCTGCACAGCAAAGAAAACCATCAGCAAAACTAAAAGGCAACAATGGAATGGGAGAAGATATCTGCAAACAATATATCAGATAAATGATTAGTAGTATCCAAAATCTACAAAGAACTTATCAAACTCAACACTCAAAAAACAAATAATCCAGTGAGGAAATGGACAAAAGACATGAATAAACACTTCTCCAAAGAAGACATCAACATGGCCAACCGACACATGAATGCTCAACATTACTCGTCATCCAGGAAATACAAATCAAAACCACACTGAGATGCCACCTCACACCTGTCAAAATGGCTAACAACATAAACAACTCAGGCAACAATAGATGTTGGTGAGGATGCAGAGAAAGAAGATCTCTTCCACTGCTGGTGGGAATGCAGTGCAGCCACTCTGGAAAACAGTATGGAGGTTCCTCAAAAAATTAAAAATAGAACTACCCTCTGACCCAGCAACTGCACTACTAGGTATTTATCCAAGGTTTACGGGTATGCTGTTTCGAAGGGACACATGCACCTCAATGTTTATAGCAACACTATGGACAATAGCCAAAATATGGAAAGAGCCCAAATGCCCACTGATGGATGAATGGATAAAGAAGACACACACAATGAAGTATTACTCAGCAATGAAAAAGAATGAAATCTTGCCATTTGCAACTACGTGAATGAAACTAGAGGATATCATGCTGAGCAAAATTAGTCAGAGAAGGACAAATATCATCTGACTTTACTCATATGAGGGCTTTAAAATACAAAACAGATGAATATAAGAGAAGGGAAGCAAAAATAATATAAAATCAGGACGGGAGACAAAACATACGAGACTATTAAACACAGAGAAAAAACAAAGGGTTCCTGGAGGGGTTGTGGGAGGCATATGGGGTAAATGGGTAACGGGCTTAAGGAATCTACTCCTGAAATCATTATTGCACTATATGCTAACTTGGATATAAATTATAAAAAATCAATTACAGAAAGTATAATAATAAATTAATAAAATAAAACTAACCTTATATGTGTTACCAAAGGATGGTAGGGAAGCATCAGCCAGAGGAACAGGAGCCTATTAAACTCCCTCTAGGAACAGAGGCACTGACAGGTACTATATTTGCACACTCCTCCTACCACTAGTGCTGGCAGGAGCCACATCTGTACTTTCTCTCTAACCTGCTAACTTAACACTTGCAAGTGCGCTCTGCTTCCACACGACCCCCACTACCCTGCCAAACACAGGGGCTATGAATAGCCCACACAAGGTATACCCTTTAATCCCTGGCACTGATAGCCAGGGAGGATTGTGCTTCTGGGGTCCATGGATCTGAAATAGAGAGACAGTTCTTGGCAGTCTACCAGCCACAGGGCACTGCAGACAGCAGACTGAAACATATCCCAGTCTTCCTGTGCAAAGGTCTATTTACTTGTACTGAAGCTTTGGCCTAAAGATCATAATTCAGAATTGCCACTCACGAAGAGGCTACAAATGTGGTATGAGGGAATGCAGGCCACTGGACACCATCTTTGGGCTCTCCCTTGGACTTGCTACGGATTATCGTCATCTACCTACCACAAGACCTCAAAACTCTCCAAGAGCCCCAATTTTTGCAACTGTCACCAAGGGGACATTTCTAAATTGCCTGGTCTAGAGTGCAGCATGATTTACAACTGCCATCCCACTGGACTGTATATATCTCTGATAAATTAAAAGCCACTGCCTACAGGTCTAGCTTCTAATTAGCCTGAAACAGAGGTGGACTGAGATCCTTCCCTCTGGAATACTCACAGATCTTGGCACTTCCTCAACAATTGAACCTATAAAGAATAAATTAGGCTGCTTAGACAATTACAAAGGCTAAATAAAGAGAAAGCCAAAAGCTAGCGCAAGTTTGTTTAAAGGATAAGGTTTATCTCCTACACAAGGCCACTCCTTCAGGGCTGGGAGAGATAGCTATTTTGCTTTATACCCAGACAAAAACATGGAGAGTGAGACAACAAAAGGAAACAGAGGAAAATGCTCCAAACAAAACAAGATAAAACCCTAGAGAAAAACATTAATGAAATGGAGATAAGTAAATTTACCTGATTAAGAGTCCAAAATAATGGTCATAAAGATGCTCACTGAACTCAGGAGAAGAAATCAATGAACAGAGCAAGAACTTCAGCAAGAGACAGAAAATATAAGAAAGTACCAAAGAGAAGTCCCAAATGAAGAATACAGTAACTAAAATGAAAACTATAGTAGAGGAGTTCAACAGTATGCTAGATGAAGCAGAAGAATCAATCAGTGATCTGGAAGACAGGGCAGGAGAACTCACCAAAACAGAGAAAGTTATTATTATTATATAAATTATATATTATTTTATAATATATAAAATATATAATTATTATTTTAAAAACCAAAACAAGCTTAACGAACCTACAGAACATTAAACAGAATAACATTCATATTATAAGGGTTCCAGAAATTAAAGAGAGAAAGGGGCAGAAAACTTATTTTAAGAAATGGCTAAAAACTTCCTGAACCTGTGGAAGGAAATAGATACCCAGATGCAGGAAGCCCAGAGACTTCCAAACAAGATAAACCCAAAAAGACCCAGCCACAACACATTATAATTACAATGTCAAAAGTTAAACATAAAGAATCTTAAAAGCAACAAATACAACTTCTTATACATAAGAGAACCTGCATAAAGCTATTAGCACATTTCTCAGCAAAATCTTTGCAAACAAAAAGGAAGATGCATAATATACTGAAAGTGCTGAAGGGAAAACATTTCCAATAAGAATATTCTCCCAGCAAAGCTATCATTCAGAATTGAAGAAGAGATAACAGAGATAACAGGTTGTTCAGAACAAAAAAAAAAAAAAAAAAGCTAAGACTCCATTGCAACTAAGCCCCACAAGTAATGTTAAACATTTGTTCTTCAAGCTGAAAAGACATTATAAGGGAAAAACAAAACCATGAAAGTAAAAATCTCACTGGTAAAGATACATGTAAGAATAACTACTAATCACTTAGAAAGCTAATATGCAGGTTAAAAGGTAGAAGTAGTAAAAATAACTAATTATAATAATTAAGATATGCACAAAATTTAAAAATGTAAAATGTCATATTAAAAACATAAAAGGGGGTAACAGTAAAAACAGAGAGTTTTAGAATGCATTCAAACTTAACTTACTGTCATTCAAAGTAGGAAGTTAACTTGCTATCCTTAACCACAAAGTCATCAAACCAAAAGGAAAGAAAGTAAGAGAAGAAAGGCACACAGAAGAACTACAAAACAGGAAACAACAAAATGACATTAAGTACATACTTACTAATTGGTTAGTTTAAATGTAAAATAAATAAATATTTTAAAAGACACAAAGTGCCTGAACAGATTTTTTTTTTCTGAATAGATGTAAAAAAACAACAATGGGCACCTGAGTGGCTCAGTCAGCTAAGCAACAAATTCTTGATCTTGGCTCAGGTCATCTCAGGGTTTCATGAAATGGAGTCCCACATGGGGCTCTGCACTGGCAGCATGAAGCTTGCTTGGGATTCTCTCTCTGCCCCTCCCCTACTCACACGTGCACTCTCTATTCCCTCTCTCAAAATAAATAAAAATCAGTAACAACAAGGGGTGCCCAGGTGGCTCAGCTGGTTAAGCATCTGACTCTTGATTTCGACTGAGGCCATGATCTCATGGTAGTGAGACTGAGCCCCATCTCAGCTCCATACTGGACATGGAACCTGCTTAACATTCTCTCTTCCTCTGCCCTTCCCCTGCTCAAGCTCTCCCTAAAAAAAAAGTACACATACACACATAAAATAAGACAGATCTATATGCTGCTACATGAGACTCACTGCTGATGTAAGAACACAGACATACTTGAAAATGAAGAAATGGAAAAGGATACAGACTGAAAGTAAAGAAATGGAGGTTTCATGCAAGTGGAAACCAAAAGAAAGATGAGGTGCCTATTACTTTTATCAGACAAAATAAACTTTAATGAAGACTGTAATAGGACAAAAATGGGCATTACGAAATGACAACAGGATCAATCTCCAACAACAAGATACAACAATTGTAAATATTCATGCACACAACATAGGAACACCTAAATGTATAGAGCAAATATTAAGATGTCTAAATGGAGAAATTGCTAGCAATGCAGTAATAGTGGGGGATATAACGCCCTAAGGCATCAATGTAATCATACTATCAAAAATCTATGTAATCAAAGTTCAAGAGTCAATGTAATCATCTGTAAAAAAAGGGGGGGGGACAATGCTCTTAACACATCAGTTCCACAAAAACTTAGTAATATACATAAAATTCCATACAACAGCAGAATAGTTTCTCTCAAGTGCACATGGAATATTAATATTCTCCATGATTATAAGTCATATGTTAGACCACAAAACAAGACTCAATAAATTTAAGACTGAAATGATATCAAGCACCTTTTCCTATCTCAATGATCTGAAACTAGAAATCAACTGCAAGAAAAAAATTAGAAAAATCACAAATAGGGGCACATGGGTGACTCAGTTGGTGAAGTCTGTGACTCTTGAAGTTGGCTCACATCATAATCTTACAATTCACAAGTTCAAGCCCTGTGTCAGGCTCAGCACTATCAGCAGATTCTCTCTCTTTCCCTCTCTCTCTCTGTCCCTCCCCTGCTCAAGCACCCTCCCTCTCTCTCTCAAAAATAAACTTAAAAAAAAAAAAACTCCACCTAAAAACTGTTAGAATAAATGAATTCAAAACATTGCAGGGTAAAAATATGCTTCATTTTTATAATCACTTTTTTTTCATGTTTATTTACTTTCAAAAGAGAAAACGTGTGCAAGAGCAGGGGAGGGGCAGGAGAGAGAGTATCCCCAAGCATGTTCTGCCTGCTCAGCACAAGGCCTGATGCAAGGTTGAACTCACAAACCGTGAGATCATGACCTGAGCCAAAACCAGGAGTCTGACACTTAACTGATTGAGGCACCCAGGCACCCAAGATCATAGTATACTTCATAATAGCACTTCTATAATAGAACCAAACATTAACTTCACCCTTACTTACTCACGACCCTAAGATCATGACCTGAGCCAAAATCAAGAGTCTGAGGGTTAACGGACTAAACCACCCATGTGTCCCGAATAATCACTCTTATCATTAAGCTCAATTAATAAGGCAAGGATAGACAGACTAACTTAACAGGATAGAGGATCAGAGACAGACCATGCATATATGATATCTATCACAAAAAGATGACACTGCAGAACAATGGGGAAGCTTTGTGGCATTGTGTCAGATTATTCATAAATGGTGCTGGAACAACTGGATGTCCATCTGTATGAAAAAGTTAAAACCTGACTTAACAATATACACACAAAAAATCATTTCCAGATGAAGTACATCCCTAATGGGAAAGGTAAATATTTCTTGGTGAAATGGGAGAGTAATTTCATGATCTCTAAGTAGGGAAAAAAATTTTTTTAAACAGGGCAAAAAAAGCACTAAGTATAAAGGAAAAGACTAATGTAAATATTTAAGAACTTCTCTGCACCAAAAGTTAGCATTTAAGCACCTTAATCAACTACAGAATGGAAGGTATGAGTAATATACTGAAACTGACAAAATACTCCTATTCATAGTAGAGTCCCTATGAATCAAAATATAGACGATCCCAACAGAAAAATGGACAAATGACAACAATCACTTTACAAAACAGCATTATCAAAATGGCCAAAGGTGAGGTGCTCAACACCAATAATTCCCAGTGAGGGTTCAAATAAAAATGCTCAAAAATGGCTAAAACTTTAAAAAGCTGGCAATAAGTGCTCAGGAGAATATGAAGGAAAGGCAATTCTAATATGCTGCTGGCAGATTTAAAGTCTGGTAGGACAACTCTGGAAACCACCTGGTATTTTCTAACCTGGTCTACCTTAGGACCAGGAGATTTTACTCCTCGATATGGATCTAACAGAAATGACTACACATGGGTATTAAAAAGATACAAAGCAGTGTTTTAAGGAGCATTATTTGTAATGGCCCCAAACTGAAAATTATCTCATGCACAACAAGAGTAAAATGTATAAACTGTGGGACAATCACACAACTGAATACTAATGTAATAAAAATGAACTACAGATCCACACAACATGAATAAATCTCAAAAATCTACTATTGAATGAAAGAAACAATACACAAAACATACGGAGTGATTATGTCTACATGAAACTCAAAAACAGACAAAGCCAAACTATAGCATTTAGAGATACAAACTTAAGAGGTAGAACGTTTTTTTTTGTTTTGTTTTTAAAACAAGAAAATTAGAAACATAAAAATGAGGCTAATAGTTCATTTAGGGGAAAGAGGTAGAGCTTTAATGCAAATAGGTATACTGTGGAGGAGTTTCTTCATAGCTGACAATGTTCTAGTCTTTAACCAAATAAGAATTTCATAGTGTCTACTGTATACTTTATAATTATTTAAATAGTTTGTTTGATGCACTTTACGTGCTTTATTTCACGATTAAAAGTTCTCAAAAGGCTTATAAATGTGAAGTCTACTAGATGTTTCAATTACAGCAGCTAAAAAAAGATATATATGAAAGGTGTGTATGTCTATATATATTATGTTTGTGTATTATACACACACACACACACATATATATAAGTTGACATGAATCACAATGGTTCCCATCACTTAGATAAAGGCATCACTTTTGGTCTGGTCACAGTTTCTGCTCTGGCCTTGCTCTTGCGTAGTAATGATGAAGGATAGAAGCAGAAAAATGTTTGCCTTTAGCCTAGGAGGCTGACCTACGGCCCCCAAGTTTCGATAAGGATCAAATACGTGCTGGTTACTACATCCTTAATGGGTCTCATGACTGCCTGCATATCTCACCAATAGTTAATATCAAACTGAATGATAAGCACTGAATGATAAATACTGCTAAAGTAGTTTTATAAGTAGAAAATCAAAGAAACATTTATGATCTAATTCTCCCTGTACATTCCCTCTCCCTTGAGCACTAAGCATGTAACCACCAGCTTCATACAGCAAAAAGGGCAGCCCTTTCTGCCCACGAGTCCTGTCTCCATCCTTCTTAAATAAACTTACTAAACTGCACTATATAATGGTCTTTCTTGACCATGGCGCTCCACAACCCTTCTCAAGTATGAATGCCTGCACTTTGCTTCGATCAATCTTTATCAGCTTGTTTTGTCTTGGAAAAAGATAAAATCCTTAGGGTTAAATCTTCCAAATATGAGTTTTCCAATGAGCAATAATGTAAACCACTAGTATCTAAGGGTAGTTTAGGGTGCTATGCTAACCAAGTTTTTAATGTTATACTTGTTTATTGATTTTAACTGTTACTTTCTATTTATGACAAGTGACATTAGTTTCCCACTCATTATAGTACATAATGTATTTGTTTCCTTTTGAAATGAACTCAGAGAAAACAACAATTTAAAAAAACACCAAGTAAATAACAGCAGTGGTAGTTAATACATGTTGCAAAATTGATGGTATTTGTGCCTGAATAACTTAAGTTCTGAAAATACTGCTATGACCCATAACTTGGACCATGTGCTTCTATGATGTTTATCCTACAAACCCAATTTAGCAACGGAGGCAACAAAACATGACTCAAACAAGTTCTCTTCCGTAAAAGCAAAATAAATTACTGACCAAACATACAAACATGGCTACATTACAACTATCTTCTAATTAGCTAACTGGCCAAACAGCTTTTTTTTAGTACTGAGGTGGGGTGGGGGGTGGGGGTAAAAACATCTGCTCATTCTCTGCCTCATATAAACTGTCCATAGGAGAAAGCAGCCTAAATTTTTAAATTAAAGCTGCCCAATGCTGACAGTAACTAGTTCTAAGACTCTCCAAATGATTACACTTCTCCAAGCCTTAGTTTCCTCATGTATTATAGTGAGAAAACAATACATCCCTTCTGCAAATTATTTCACATTTCTGAACCTTGGTCTGGAAAGAAGAAAACAATATATCCCTTCCAGCATTGTCCTATAGATTAAGTTGGAATTTCTTTAAATGGGTCATCACAATTGTACATAAAGGCTCTCTCCTCATATCTTTGCTCTTTGTAAATGCATGGAGCATAAAGCCTTGGTAACCCTGCAGTAATGGTAACCCTGCCCCAACACCTATCCCATGCACATATTTAACTTTTTCATTTTGTCCTTTGGACAACCATGAGTGAACAAAGAACAAATATTATAATATCTCCATGTCACAAGTCAACTGAGGCTCAAAAAAAGCAGAGTAGCCCATATAGGTCAGTGGAGGAACTAAGACGAAAGCCCACATTTACCATAAATAGGTACCATTGATTTTAATGTTATAGGCATTTTAGTCCTAATAAGAAATCAATTCTACATATCAGGAAAAGAAAAACTGTAGTGTTTTCAGAAAACAAACAAAACAGACCATGGATCTGAGAATACCCAGTGGCTCTATAATCCAAATCAGGAATCACATTATGGAAAGTAATCCTTAAAAATTTAAATTTTGGGGGGCGCCTGGGTGGCTCAGTCAGTTAAGCGTCCAGCTTAGGTTCAGGTCATGATCTCAGAGTTCGTGAGTTCGAGCCCCACATCAGGTTCTGTGCTGACAGCTCAGAGCCTGGAGCCTGCTTCACATTCTGTGTCTGCCTCTCCCCTACTCACACAGTCTCTGTCTCTCTTTCTCTCTCTCAAAAATAAACATTTTTTTAAAATTTTCTTAGGGGCAACTAGGTGGCTCAGTCAGCTGAGTGTCCGACTTCAGTTCAGGTCATGATTTCACAGTTCATGGATTCGAGCCCCGCGTCGGGCTCTGTGCTGACAGCTCAGAGCCTGGAGCCTACTTCCGATTCTGTGTGTCCCTCTCTCTGCCCCTCCCCTGCTCATGATCCGTCTCTCTCTGTCTCTCAAAAATAAATAAATGTTAAAAAAAATTTTTTTTAATGGTTTTTAAATAAAATTTTTAAAGCAACTCAATTTTGAATGTAAATGATAAAAGTAATTTCCCTAAAGCGGTAATAAACTGAATTCCAATTATAACTGGCAAATTCCAGGGCACCTGGCTGGCTCAGGGGGAAAAGCATGTGACTTGATCTCAGGGTCAGTCTCAGGGTCCGTAGTGAGTTCAAGCTCCAAACTGGGCATGGAGACTACTTTAAAAAAAAAATGTTCCAAAAATACTTATTCTCGTGTATATGGACCAAATGGTAATACAGCCCAGCCTGCCTCAAAACTTCAAGGTTTTTCCCCTCTGGAGATGGAGAGGAAGACATACAACCTAAAAATTCTAAAAAAGAAAGAGATTTCTTAACAAACAAAACAAAACAAAAAAACCTCATGTATTTATAAAAAAGCATTCTAATTCCTAAGATTAGAAATCTGTTTTAA
Organism: Suricata suricatta; assembly: GCF_006229205.1. Classification (NCBI taxonomy): domain Eukaryota; kingdom Metazoa; phylum Chordata; class Mammalia; order Carnivora; family Herpestidae; genus Suricata; species Suricata suricatta. The sequence continues at coordinate 123,752,079 of NC_043704.1, read as the reverse complement.
TATTTACATTGTTAAATAAAGATAGACAAACTTTTCCTTCTGCATCTCACCCTTCAAAACAAATTATTATTCAGAAAGAATTACTGCAGTCAGCTTTCGGTATGACAATGGCAATGTTTATCTTTAAGATATAAAATTCACTTCAAAATAATATAGGGGAGAGGGTTGCTAATATGGGTATAGATGAAATAAGACCAGACATGACAACAAATCGGAAGCTGGGTGATGAGTATGTGAGGATTCATTAAATTTTTCTATCTTCATCTGCAGATTTTAGATTTTCTAAAATTAAAAGTTAAAACAAAAAGCTTTTAACAAAATGATAAATTTTGGCCACTGTTCTATGGAGTCTTTTGACTTCCTGTATTGAATTTTTTCTATTTTTCAAGTAATCACATTCACCTTGTAGGAAAATCTGGGTTTTTATATTCAGCATTGTATTTTTGCATTTAAGTGGAATTTTAGTATTTTCTTCACAGTTGGAGTAGTAAAATCATGAGGCGCCAGGATTCTTCTTTGCTGACAGCAGTTAATGTCATGTATGATATTGAAATCTAATCAAATAGACATCCTAAATATTCTGATTTTTAAAAAGTAAGCAACGTGAAACTCTCATACACTGGTAAGCAGAAATGTAAAGTATATAAGGATTTTAACAAGAGTTTAGCAATCCAGTTTACTCTATTCCTTCCACTCCTAGTTATCAACAGAAGAAAAACGAAGTATACACCAAGATTTTTACACAAATGGTCACAGATGCATTACTTAGAACAGCCAAATGATGAATGGATAAACAAATGGAATACACTTCAGTAATAAAAAGCAAAGTACTGAAACATGCTATACCATATATCATCCTCAAAAACATAATTTGGGGTGCCTAGGTGGTTCAGCAGGTTAAGCGTCTGACTCTTGATTTTGGCTCAGGTCACGATCTCATTGTTGTGAGATTGAATCTCACGTCAGGCTCCATGGTGAGGAGTCTGTCTGGGATTCTCTTTCTCCCTCTCTACCCCTCCCATGCTCGCTCGCTCGCTCTCTCTCTCTCTCTCTCTCTCTCTCTCTCTCTATCTCACACACACACACACACACACGCGCGCGCGCGCACATTATTGTTCTCCTTTCTCTCTCTCAAAATAAAAAAAGGAAAATAAAGGACAACTAATAAATAACTTTTAAAAACCTTTTTGAAAAAAAACACATTACTAAATGAAAAGCAAAAGAACAAAAGATCATATACTGTATGATGCCATTTATATGAAATGCCCCATGAAGGCAAATTTATAGATACAAAAAATAGTTCAGCAGGAAAGTGACTGAAAATGGTACAGTTTTCCTTTGGAATTATAGAAATATTATAAAATTATATTGTGCTGATGACTGCACAGTTTTGCAAATTAATTAAAACTTCCTGAATTATACACTTAAAAATGAGAGTATTTCATGTTGTAAATTACATAACTGATGGAGAAAAGGAAGAGGCGAGGAGGAGGATTATAGTGCTTCTGGGATAAAAGATGAGAGATGGATCTTAAAGAAGTAACTTTGGGGCACTGGGTGGCTCAGTTGGTTAAGCATCTGACTCTTGGTTTCATCTCAGGCCATGATCTCACAGTTCATGAGTTCAAGCCCTGCATCAGCATGGAACCTCTCCCTCCTTCTCTCAAAATAAATAAATAGGTGCCCCTGGGTGACTCAGGGTTGAGCATCCAACTCTTGATTTCAGCCCAGGTCATGATCCCAGGATTGTGGGACTAAGTCCCACATCAGGCTCCACACTGAGCATGGATCCTGCTTAAGATTCTGTCTCACCCTCTGCCCCTACCTCCCCCCACAAAATAAAATAAAATAAAATACTGGAAGAAAATAAACAAACAAAACTTTAAAAAAAAAGTTTTGAGCCTCAGCTAAATAGATGGCAGAGCCAATACTGAAATCCAGGCTGACTACGAAATCCATATTCTTCCTACATCCAGAAGTAAGGGTGCATTAGAAGCAACATATATCTTATTCGACTTCACAAGAATACATTCAATCCACTAGTGAAGCAGTATATGGACACACAGAAAAGGTTCCTTCAAACAGAGGTAAAATTACAGTAAGAAGCAAATTAGGAATAATCAAACACAAGATAAATCATCTGTAGAATGAAGTAAATACACAAACAGAAGGAAACAGAAGCCAAATCCTGCCCATGCCTATATGAAAGCTGAAACCAAAAAAACTGAATAGTGAGGAGTGTTCAAACAATTAAATTTGGCAGTTTGTCTCCAACACTGTCCCTGGATAGAGTGTACTGACCCAGATCTGCTACAGTGCAGACAGGTTTGTCAGGCTATCACAACTTAATAACACTGACAACTAAGAAGATCCAACTCACTCTGGATTCATTTCAGGCTTCGTGGTCAATCTTCAGATTATATAATCTGTGTCTCATACAGGTCTTCCTACAAGAAAAGGCACTCTCTGTTGATGAGTACAGTCTATTTTATTTGAAAGTTACATTTCTCCATGTATATCAGTAATGTGATACTCCAGACTTGAAATCACCTGAAACCTCTATCACTCCAAGATGTAAATAAATTGAACTTTAAAACATACAAATTCTTAGAACCAAAGTCTGATATATAGTTCATCAGTACCTGCCACACTTAAGAACTGACTCATCAGGCAGTCAGCCTTCCCTAGAAGCACTCTACTTACTGCCCTGCTCCATGCCTCTGAAAACTACGACTTGTATTTTGTTTTGTTTTACAAACTGAATGAAGGCTGCTTAGAAATCTGCAAATGTACAAAAGGTCACCCAAATAAGACAACTCCTTATATTCATATTTCATAGTTTACAGAACACTGTTACATTAGCTCATTTACTAGCCAACACCCTCTGAAATGACCAGGATTACATGTTTATTCCCAATGCAAGTGAGGAAGTGAGGTAAAAATAATTTACAAAAGGACATGCTGCTAATAAACACACTGACCTGATTAAATCCAGGTCTTTAGTCTCTGCATCCAGTATTACCTTTACTTTATTTACTGCAAGTCTCTAAAAGGCCAACCCAATAAAACCATGAAGGCCTACATTTCTGCCAGGAAAATCAATGATTATTTTCTTCAGTCTTATGAGCAATCAAAGAAATTCTCTAATAAAGAAGATAATCTTACTGGCATTGGAACAGATTATAACAGGAAAATGTTCAAATGTGAATAAAGGAATAAAATAAAACATTTATAAACAATACTGAAAGAAATACTAACAGAAACTAGTTTAATTTGGAACCAAATGAAGAATTCTAATTTCATATGTAAATAAAAACAAAAAAGTGCCTTCTTTTAGAATCCTGCTACAAAATCTATTTAATGCTCTTTTTGTATCTTTATATTCTTTATCAAAAGGAATGACATTGCTTATAGATAAGTAAGGGTGAAGTTAATGTTTAGTTCCATTATAAAAGTGGTACTGAGAAGTATGCTACAATCTGGGGTGCCTGGGTGCCTCAGCCAGTTAAGCATCAGACTCAGTTCTGGCTCATATGATGATCTCACAGTTCATGAGCTCAAGCCCCGCATCAGGCTCCGCCCTGAGAGCACAGAGCCTGTGTTTGCCTGGAATTCTCTCATTCTCTCTCTCTCTCTCTCTCTCTCTCTCTCTGTCTTTCTCTCTCTCTGCTCTTCCTCCTGTTTCTCAAAATAAACTTTAAAGAAATTAAAAAAAAAAGTATACTATGATCCAGGATTCCATTCTAATTATAATTACCAAAAGAAATGAGGGTTTATATTCATCATGAAACGTGTACAAAAATGTTCACAATAGCTTTATCACAATAGCCAAAAAGTGAAAACAGATGAAATCTCCATGTACAAAAATTCTCGCTACCATAGCACTAAAAAAAGAATTACTGATACATGCAATAATATGGATGAAGTTCACAAAAATCATGTTAAGTAAAAGAAGCCAGACAAAATACAAACTTTTAACTGGTGGTTACAAAAGGTGAAAAACATGTGGGAATAGGGATGAGATAACTGAGAAAAGAGAAAACTTTCTGGAATGCCAGAAATGTTTTATAAACTGATCTAGAAGATTATATAGGTAAAACTTCATCAAGCTTACAGTGTATTTTATGTACTAATATGTTATACTGCAGTTTTAAAAATTGGCATAAGATGTTTATTTGGAATCATTTATACAATTTGGAAGAACTTCCTTTCATCTTCAATTTCAAGGGGCACCTGGGTGGCTCAGTCAGGTAAGCGTCTGACTTCGGCTCAGGTCATGATCTCACAGTTCGTGGGTTTGTGCTGACAGCTCAGAGCCTGGAGCCTGTCTTTGGATTCTGTGTCTCCCTCTCTCTCTGACCCTCCCTTGCTCACGCTGTTTCTCTCTCTCTCTCAAAAATAAATAAAACATTAAAAAAAATTTTTTAATCTTCAATTTAAAAACACAAAACTACTCTGAGAATATAACTGTAATTAAAAAGAAGTAATTTTATACTAAAATTAGTTCACAGTAGAGTGAACCAAAATTATCCCAAAGATACATATTTCAAATTTGTTCCAAATTTCTATCTTAGGGGCACCTGGGTGGCTCAGTCGGTTAAGCATCCAACTTCAGTTCAGGTCATGATCTCACAGTCTGTGGGTTCGAGCCTCGTGCCGGTTCTGTGCTGACAGCTCAGAGCTGGAGCCTGCTTCAGATTCTGTGTCTCCCTCTCTCTCTGCCCCTCCCCCGCTCACGCTCTATCTCAGTTTCTCAAAATAAAAAGACATAAAAAATATTTCAAAATTTGTATCTTAGGACCTTGTTGCAGTCGCCAAAATAAATAAAAAGATAAATAAATAAAAACAATAAAATAAAATGCGTATTTTAATTTGTTGTATGCCTCCATGGGATGGGCACAGCAAATGTTAGGGTAATCTCTATCCAGCCTCATTTCAATCATTTCAGCATCTTCCAGAACTAAAATAATTAAGTTTCTCAATGAATAGATGAGATCATCTACTGAGAGAGATGAAGTAAGGATGCTATAAGAAATTTTCAAATAGTCTTTTTTCCATCAGATACTCTTTCCTGCTTTGTCAAAAATTAATTGGCCGTACATTTGTGGGCCCAGTTCTGGGTTCTCTATTCTATTCCATTGGTCCATGTGTCTGTTTTTGTGCCAGTACCATACTGTCTTGATGATGACAGCTTTGTAGTAGAGGCTAAAGTCTGGGATCGTGATGCCTCCTGTTTTGGTTTTCTTCAATATTACTTTGGCTATTCGGGGTCTTTTGTAGTTCCATATGAATTTGAGGATAGCTTGTTCTAGCTTTGAGAAGAATGTTGGTGCAATTTTGATGGAGATTGCATTGAATGTGTAGATTGCTTTCGGTAGTAATGACACTTCCACAATGTTTATTCTTCCGATCCATGAACAGGGAATGTTTTTCCATTTCTTGGTGTCTTCTTCAATCTCTTTCATAAGTTTTCTATAGTTTTCATCATATAGGTCTTTTACATCCTTGGTTAGGTTTACTCCTAGGTATTTTATGGATCTTTGTGCAATGGTGAATGGGATCAGTTTCTTGATTTCTCTTTCCACTGCTTCATTTGTAAAGGAATGCAACTGATTTCTGTATATTGATTTTGTACCTGCAACTTTACTGAATTCACTGATTAGTTCTAAAAGGCTTCTGGTGGAGTCTGCTCGGTTTTCCATGTAGAGTATCATGTCATCTGCGAAAAGTGAAAGTCTGACTTCATCTTTGCCAATTCTGATGCCTTTTGTTTCCTTTTGTTGCCTGATTGCTGATGTTAGGACTTCTAGCACTATGGTATTGGCACAAAAACAGACACAGAGACCAATGGAATAGAATAGAGAACCCAGTACTGGGCCCACAAATGTACGGCCAATTAATTTTTGACAAAGCAGGAAAGAGTATCCAATGGAAAAAAGACTGCCTCTTTAGCAGGTGGTGCTGGGAGAACTGGACAGCAACATGCAGAAGAATGAGTCTAGACCACTTTCTTACACCGTCCACAAAAATTAACTCAAAATGGATGAAGGACCTGAATGTGAGACAGGAAACCATCAAAACCCTCGAGGAGAAAGTAGGAAACAACCTCCTTGACCTCAACCACAGCAATTTCCTACTTCACACATCCCCAAAGGCAAGGAAAATGAAAGCAAAAATGAACTACTGGGACCTCATCAGGATAAAAAGCTTCTGCACTGCAAAGGAAACAATCAAGAAAACTAATAGGCAACCAACAGAAT
>NC_043704.1:123731967-123745719 GCF_006229205.1 Suricata suricatta | reverse complement strand
TGGAAAGAGCCTAAATGTCCATCACCTGATGAATGGATCAAGAAGATGTGGTGTGTGTGTGTGTGTGTGTGTGTGTGTGTGTGTATACACACAGGAGAACAGCAGAAACCTAATGGAGGACCGAGGGAGGGGAAGAGGGAAAGAGAGTTGGGGAGAGAGAGGGACGCAAAACTTGAGACTATTGAATACTGAAAAGGAACTGAGGGTTGAAGGGGAAGGGGGGCGGGGGGATGAGGTGGTGGTGATGGAGGAAGGCACTTATGGGGAAGAGCACTGGGTGTTGTATAGAAACCAATTTGACAAACTATTTTTTAAAAAAAAAAGAAAATTTTAAATAACTGCTATGAGAAAGAACGAATTAGGAACAAAAAAGGATTATTGGGTAATGCTGAGGGTCCAGTTAAGATTGGAGAGTGTGGATATTTAGTGGCTCCAATCTGCAAAGAATAAAAAGATTAACTGATCTATGGCTGAGTATTGGATAAATACAATAAAGAAACAGAAGTGCACAGCAATTCAACATATTTCAAAAGTTAAATAAGGTGCCAGGATAGCTAAGAAAATAAGGGCAGAAGGGAGAGAAATGCTATCAAAGGACTAAAAGACTCTTGAAGACTAAGAAGAATCTATCACTATGGGAAAAAAAATATCAAAAAGTTCAACAATATATGCAAAAATTAATGCAGAGGTCTTTCATCGCAAAGTACTATTTCTCATTATTTTAAAAAGTGGAATGCTCCTCACAATTCTAGTTTCCTTTTTAAAGAGAACCATAAAGATTCCAAATGAAACTATTCAAACCTTTAAAGTATTCTAATTATAAATCTATTTGTTCCTCAACATTTCTACATAAATCCAATGATACTTTGAATCCACAAAGGAATCTTCCAAATATCTTGGTGAACCAGTAAACCTTTATCAAAACTATTAACCGTAATCAAATCAATCTCCCTACACATCGATAACAATACCTTTTAAAAGACAAGAATTTGTGCATGTGTGTGTATCTGCTTAAAACGAGGTCATATGTCAAAAGAATTATTTCCTATTTCCAAGTTCTGTATAGTGTGACCTTAGAATGAAACTGGCCAGAAACAGCATATAATGAATGAATGAATAAAGTAGGCAGGAAAAAGGTGGCTAAAAAGATTTAGAAACAAACAGCACAAAACAGAATCTCAGGAAGGAATATTATCAGCTTACGCTATAACATAATAATCACTAATTAAAAGGTTTAAAGTAGACCAACCAAGAATAATCTATGGTAGAATGCTAAAGTACTCAACTGGGTTGAACATTAAGTATTATTTACTGAATGTCTACTACTTTGCCCAGCAATGTGCTATTTATGTGTGCTACAGAACACATAAAAGCATGTCCCTTCCTTAAAGACATGTCATAGTTCAGAAAAGAAAACCACACGTGAATTATCAGTTTCTCACAATACAAACCATACGTAAGTGCCAAACAAGTAAAATCATGTCATAGTATAGTATTTGCAACTTAACCAATGAATTATTTTTCTCTGAAAAGGTAATCTCAAAAAAAGACTACGATTTAGGGGGAATTAATTAGAAAAAGTGTCACTACCAGACCTGAGAGGAATATCTAATGTTTCTGTAATGTCTGGCTATGGCTTGGACTAAAGCGCCACAGCTTTGTTCCTGCTGAAAGGTGGTCGTAGTACTTCAAAGAAATTATATTCACATACACATGCATATATACACCACTTATACATACAGAAACTTTGCTTTGGTTAATAAAATTTCAGTGTATTTGTTTCAGGTGACGGTTACCATCCTTTTAACATAAAGCAGCAAAACTATTAGCAAAGTGGGTTTTCAAAGCTATGTAAATTAAAGTACAACTTACAATGTAATATGAAAAAAATGTTAGGTTGTCCAGCCAAAATTACAATATATTTGCCTACAACTTTACTCTGTACTAACTGTGCTGCTAGCAATGGCATACACCCTCAAAACACACGTGTACACAATTTCATCACTTTTATTTCATCACTTAGCTTATACAATATTGCCTAAGAACTATTTCTTAACTTGCTGTCCTCTTTACCCATTCAACAAATTCTAACACTATGTGAAAAGCTCACTGCAAATGTAATTTTTCATCTCCCAGTGATTCCCTTAAAAGGTAAGCTTCCGGGGCACCTGGGTGGCTCAGCTGGTTGTGTCCAACTTTGGTTCAGGTCATGATCTCACAGTTCGTGAGTTCAAGCCCCACATCGAACTCTGTGCTGACAGCTCAGAGCCTGAAGCCTGCTTCAGATTCTGTGCCTCCATCTCTCTCTGCCCGTCCCCTGCTAATGCTCTTTCTCTGTCTCAAAAATAAATAAACATTAAAAAAATTTTTTTAAAGGTAAGCTTCCAAAACACAAAAACCATTCCTACTGTTAACACTAGTACCACCAGTAGTGCTTTTCATCCATTTCTATCCAAATCATACCTGTACAAAATGGACTAGTTTGGGAAGTTTCTCACCATCTAGTGCATTTCACCCATTCTTATACATTTTCCCCTTACTGTAACAAAGATACATCTCACAATCAACTGCACTTTAAAATCATGCTGGACAGACAATAATTAAACACAGATGGCCTTTGTTCATTCATAAACTCCATCACTCCTATTCACCATATCAACGAGTTATGTGTGTTGTCAGTTTCATGCATGTTGAGCTTAAATACCTTACATAAGCCCAATTCCATGTTTTCTTGCAAAGCAACAATAAAGTGAATTAAGGGACATGAAAATAGTCACAAGCAGATGAATCTGTATTGTATTTTCTTCACAAAATATACAGAAAAGGACAACCTATCACATCCTAAGCAGTGGAAATGAAAGCTGAAAAAACTGTCAAATCTCTGAGAACAGACAAAAGATTTCAAAGCAATGAGTGGCTTCTGTGACCAAATATAGGCCGTACAGGCATATGACATATATTTCCTTCTCATTGTACACACAATAGCATTGTGTCTTCCATTAATGGTAACCCAGGTTTTGTGTAATAAGACTTAAAAAATCAGAACCCTTCATTCTTGGGTCTTCCTTCTAGTCATTCCCATCTTAGGATGGCACGACCATTCACTCAATCATTAAAGTCAGAAACCTGAAAATCATTCTTGATTAATCGCTTTTCTTCACTGTCTACTCTACCTCCACACAGCACATAAAAAACTAAGAAAACATCTCATTATTACCCCTATTACAACCATAGTCCCAAGGAACTATCACACCAATACAACCTAACCCCTCCCTCCAGTCCACCTCCACTGAAATCTAATATTCACACAGCAGCTTAAGTATTAAGTTCTAAATCTTGGCACTATTAACATTTTTGGGGTAATAACTCCTGTTGTAGGGGGCCATCCTGTGCAGTGAATATTTAGCAGCATCCCTGGCCTCTACCCACTAATGTCAGTAGCATATACCATCACCCCCAGTTGTATCAACCAAAACCGTCTGCAGACACTACCAAATGCCCCCTGGAAAGAAGCAAAATAACTTGTTGAGAACCACTGAACTAGAGGGACGTTTTTATATAATAAAATGAGCACTCATTAGAGCCCTTACTAACCCAAATATGCCCTACATAATCCCAACTCTGGCCTATCTCTCTAACCTCATGTAGTCCCATTAACACCCTTCCTGCATTATGCTCCCACTAGTCACGATAACCTTCTCTCACTTCCTAAAAATACCACAGCCATTTATGCTACAGAGATTCTGCTTTTGCTCCTCCTGGTGCTTGAACTATTGTCACCCAGGTTCTGTGCATATCTCAGCTTAAATTTCATGACCTGAAAAATGCCTTTACTGACTGTATATATCTCATTATTACCTATGACAGTAACTAATTTACTTTCTTTATTGCATTCATCAGTACCTGCAAAAATATAGCATAATCACTCTTATGACTACTATGTTTATCTAATTTTTTTTACTGTCTCTTACATGAGGACAAATATCCGTCTTATTTCCAGTAAGTAGCCAAAATGAAATGAACAAATTTATACCTGGAGAACCTTAAGTACCAGATGAACTGGCATCAATGATAACCTCACCACCTTTATTTACCAACATTCCTCTTTGAAGTGGAGGGGAAGAGGGGTGCCTGGGTGGCTCAGTCAGTTAAGCAACCGACTTTGGCTCTCAGGTCATGATCTAATGGTCAGTGGGTTTGAGCCCTGCAGTAGGCTCTGTGCAGACAGCTCAGAGCCTGGAGCCTGCTTCAGATTCCGTCTCCCTCTCTCTCTGCCCTTCCCCTGCTCAATCTCTGTCTCTCAAAATAAAATAGTAAAGACTAAAAAAATTAAAAAATTTTTAAAAATTGTTGATGTCTATCTGCAAAATTTCTAAGTCAGGTGGACTCGGAAAAGGTCTAAAAAGACACATTTCTTAACAAGTTCCCAGTAAATATTGACACTGCTGCTGCATGAACCACACTTTCAGAACCATCAGGCAATCCTAGATGGCAACCCTGGCCCTTTATATTCACCTAAAACGGCAATCCTATCTCCACCATCCCAGTCATGACTGGGTAACTATCACTTTTCCTTCAAAATTTACGTAAGAATTCATTTTCAGGAAGCATTTATTTGTTCACTTCCTCAAACCACCGCAAGGCACTTATTACATACTATAAAACTTAGCTAGGAAAAAAAAACACTATAGAATGTTCTTAATGGTACACTGATGTTAGCATATGCCAACTACAAAAATTAGGTAAAGAGGCCTCCTATGGACAGATGAATTTTAAAAAGGTGAAAAAGACAAATGGACAGTCTTCGAACAGAATACAATCTGGATTTTAGCTCCCACCTATCCCCTTGGCCAGACACCTTTATGCAGAGCACCAATTCTACAATCAGTCATGACAGCCCTGGCACAGCATTACTACTAAAACACAAGGGAAGGGCACCTAAACCAGCCCCAGATATAAGGAAAGGAGGGAGAGAAAGAGCAATAAGGCCATCAGAAAAGGAAGGAAAAGGTATCAGTTAAGTTCTAAGTCATGAATTACTTTCTCTGTACATAGAACAACAAAAACTGTTTTAACGTCTTTATATCCACAGTGTGTGGCTCACTGTAGATTTCAATAAGTATATGAATGACTTACAATGAATAAAATTATATGAAAACACTTGCTAATATATCTCTTTCTCACCAAATAAAGAATCAAACATACACCCACAGCTGGCACCAAAAGCTATAAATACTATCTAAATACAGACATTTTGGTCTATCAGCTGGAGAAAGCACAAATTTTTCTAATAACTAAATGGGAGTCAGAAAGCAAAAGAGCATAGAGAAAATACACTTAAGTTTTTCAAAATTAAAGACTTACAAGTCAAAACCTATGCATTACATAATTCAGAGTTGATTTCCTGAGTATTTTTCAGCAGGCACTAAAAAATTTACAGGAATCTTAGAAACTAGGTCCAAAACACTAATTTTACAATGAAGAAACTGAGACCCAGAGAAGTAATTATTCAAAGACACATAGCTGATTAGTGGTAGAGCTGTAACTAAAACTCATGTCTCTAGCCCTTCACTAGTTTTCTCTTATACCATGCTGTCTTTACATTTATAAAATACTACATATCCTTAGCTTAAAAACAGAATAACCAGGGTTTTGTTCTCTGTATCCCATTTTATGGGAGGAAAAAGTAGTCACTTACCATCTTATTGTGTCTAAAAACTTTCTCAAAGATGTAACCATTAACATAAGTTCTGTTCTTGGTAAAATTCATTCCTACTCTTTGTAGGCAAAATTATACATGTAAAACTAATAATTATAAATGATAATCCTGACACTACAGCCATCAAAATTTCTCACTTGCCAAGAAAGCATTACAATACCCTTCCAGGAAGCAAAGAGCCTAATGTCTTTCTTGGCCATTTATCATTTGATAGTGCTTCCTTAATCTGTAAACATATGAACTTTTTGACTATGCCTAACAATGTAAGACACACAGTAATGCATTTTCCTTCCAAAATGGAATTTAATCTCTAATAATAAAGTAGAACACAACTTAAGATATCTTTAGCTTTTATACCCTGCATTATATCATAAAATTTCTGCACATTTGCTACATATACTATCTTACTACAGAAGAAAGGCCGCCTACCTCTCATCGCTATAAATGAGACAGAAAAAAATAATAACCTGATATAATCAAAGTCAACAGAGCTTTTAGAATAAGAAGGAGTCAGGTACCTCAGGTCATGTTCATGCTTGATTATGTTTAAAGCACATCTTGTCTGCCTCTCTTAAGATTGAGAAGCCAGGCAATGATCTCTCAAACCTCTACCTGGACCTTTAAACCAACTCAACAATTAAAAAGAGAAATTTTGCCGAAGAGCCTAAAAACAGTACCAATAATATTTAATTATTAATGTTACCATGAACATTTTCTGCTGAAAAACTTTTCTGACTCTTGTTTGTCGCTTCCATTCATTATTTCAGGGGGAAAACTGAAAGGGAGAAAGCCATCTCCCCTTAATTCAGCACTTTATGCTTCCAAAGTATCTTGAACTTAACCCCTTCTACAACATTTCATGTATTATTCCTGTTGGTTTCTTTTGTTGCTTTGGGGTTTTTGTTTTAGTTATTAATCTCTAATAGAACAGAAACTTGAGAGCAAAACCTATGTATTTATGAATTTTACATACTCATTACTCATCATGGAGTTGGCCCTCAAAAGTATTTACTGAAAAAAATCTTAACTGGATTCCCATCATAGAGATAAGACAACAGAGACCTCCAGAAATTAAATGTTCTGCCCAAGACCACACAACCATTATACGGTGGAACAGGGAAGAAAACTAAATCTCCATAAAATAAACATGCAAAGGATTTCAACATGCAGAAGTGAGACTGAGAGAAAAATGACCTTTTAACAGATTTAGAGTCTGGATTCTGAAAGTAAGCCTAGGCTTAAATCCTAGTTCTATCATTTATTTGCCATACAACCTTGGGACAATCAGTCTACAATACTACACAGGATACTGTGTCTCATGAAGACTACCACTTATCAGATCTTATGATGCCAACAAACGCAGTAACACATTTAGAACATATGAAAATATACAAAGAATGATAAATGTTGGCTGAAGTTATCAGGAAAGATGCTACACAGACAGATCCTACAACTCAGTATTTACTTTTTATTTTTCCTTTTTGAGCTGTATCAATAATGCAGTACAATTCAAAAAACCTCAATAACAGTTTAAAGAACTATAAATCAAATACCCCACATAACCACTACTAAGGTCAACAAGCAGAATACTCCAAAGATCTCTCTACATTGTGCCCCTCTCTCATCACAAACTTGGGAAGTTTAATCTAATCTAATTAATATTACATAAATTTAATCTAACCTATAAAATGGATTAACAATAACTACTGCATTGAGTTACTGTAAAACATTTATTGGTAGATAGTGAATGCTCAATACACATATAAAACAGAACAAAGATGGGGTGATAGACTAGGATATAGGTATATAATCCAATTTGCAGAAAGAGAAAACTCAAAGAGAAGCACAGTACAGAGATAGAGCTAAGAGGCTAGGTTGCAGCCATATGAGAAAAATAAGGAAAACTTAATCACAAATAACATAGGGAAAACTAAGAAAATTCACTGGGCAGTCTGGGGAGAGAATGCTCCATGGGTCTCTCACTTTTCTGTATGCCTTAAAAACAGGCACTGAATGCCATGTCCCAGGCTTTTCAAAAATTCAGAACAGTGAACAATCTTGAAAGACAAACAGCATCTCCTTCAAAGAAAATGGGAGGCATGCTTACTATTTATTAGGAGGATTCAAGTTTCCCCACTGCAAATACAGACATCATATCTTCACACTACCATAGTGTGTACAAACTGGGGCTCAGAGGTCTGATGCAAATGCTGATTCTGTCATTAACTAGCTATATGGCCATGGAAAAATTAACATACAACACTACACAGGATACTGTGCCTTATCAACACTGCCACTTATCAGTAAGGCTATTGCTGTAGTGCATTGTTCTTTCTCTCTGATCAAGGAGTCCCATGACTCCTACCAGCATCCATTAAATTGTGGCAGATTAAAACTTGTTAGCCTCCAAGTAGGGTAAAATCTCAGGCCTTTCACCATTCATGACATAATCAATGTCTATTATAAGTGAAAGACAGACTCCACTTCCTTATTATCAGAAAGAAGAAAAACGCAAAACAACAATATATGCTGTTTTCAAGAGGTACATGAGAAACACAAAGATAAAAGGTTTTAAGTAAGTCAGTAAAAAAAAAATACAATGAAAACAGTAAGCTCAAGAAAGTCGAAATGGCTATATTAATATCACATAAAGTAGACCTGAAAACAAAGTATTACCAGGGATAAAGAAAAACATTTCAAAATGATAAAAAGATCAATCCACCAGAAAGATATATTGTATATTGTACGTGCCTAATAATAAAGTTTCAAAATGCAGAAGACAAAAATTGACAAAATTAAAGGAGAAATAGATAACTCCAAGAAATAGGCAATTATGACTAAAGTCATAGTTGGATTTCTCAGCAACTGAAAGAACCAGACCTCTCTCCAAAATTAAACAAAAACAACAGCAAATACACAAATGACTTAAAAATGCTATTGAAACACCTTAATCTAAGTGATATTTACAGAATAATATACCAAACAACTGCAAAATACACATTGTTTTCAAATGTGAATGATACATTTACCAAGACAGACCATAAAACAAGGTTCAATAAATTTAAAGGGATTAAAATCATAGTATATTCTCTGACCTCAAAATGAAATTAAGTTAGAAATCAGTAACAAGATCTCTAAAATCATCCCAAATGTTTTAAAATTAAACACATTTTTAATAATCCATATGTCAAAGAAATTACAAAGCAAATAAACTATTTCAAACTAAGTAACAAAAATACAACATGTCAAAATCTGTGGAATACAACAGTGTTTATAGAGAAATCAATAGTTTTAAATGTTCATATTAGAAAACAAGAAATGTCCATGGAGCACCTGTGTGGCTCCCTCTGTTAACTGTGAGGCTTCAGCTCAGGTCATGATCTCAAGTTTGTGAGTTCAAGCCCCAGGTCAGGCTCTGTGCAGACAGCTCAGAGCCTGGAGCCTGCTTCAAATTTTGTGTCTCCCTCTCTTTTGTCTTCCCTCCTCCACTCACACTCTCTCCCTGAAATATAAACGGAAGGAAGGAAGGGAGGGCAGGAGGGAAATGTCTAAAATTTATGACCTAAAGTTCCACTCTAAAGAAGCTAGAAAAAAGAGGTGGGGCTCTTGGGTGGCTCAGTTGGTTGAGCTTCTGACTCTTGATTTCAGCTCAGGTCATGATCTTACAGTTCATGGGATCAAGCCCCTCATCGGGCTCTGCACTGAACACAGAGATTGCTTGGGATTCTCTCTCAACCTCTCTTGCTACCCCTCCCCCACTAGTTCCCTCTTTCTCTCTCAAAATAAATATTTAAAAAAGAAACTAGGGAAAAAAGGGCAAATATGTGGAAGAAATTATAAGGAAAAGAAAAAATGAGATCAAGAAGACAAATGGAGAAAACTAGCAATCTTATTACCTGTAAAGACAGTAATACTGGTTAACCAAGAATGAGGCTGATTAAGAAAAAAGAACATACACCATTAGAAATTAAAGAGGAGATACCACTACAGAGCTTACAGACATTAGAAGGATAACTAGGAAATCCTGTAAACAATTTATATCAATAAACAAGATGAACAAATGTCTTTAAATATAACTTATCAAAACTGGCATGATGAAAAAAATCTAAACAGCCATGTGTACTAACAAATTTAAATTTGAATGTTATCAAAAACCTTGCCACAAAAAAAATTCCATATCTAGATGGTATCACTGAATTCTAGTAAATACTCACTTGAGAATGAATATCAATGCTAGACAAATTATTTCAGTAAACAGACCTATTTTATGAGGTCATCATAATCATAATACTGAAACCTGACAAAGACATTACAACTAAAGATAATTACAAAGCAATATCCCTTAAGAATATCCCTAAATACCTAACAAAACATTAAATATGAAATATGAAAAACTCTGTCCAAGTGAAAATTATCCTAGAAATCAAGGATAAAACAAATTCTTCTGCAAAATGACTGTGCCAATTTATATTCCTGCCAAAAGCGGGAGTAGAATTTCTCCACATTCTCACCAACACCTGGTATTATCAGAATGTTAAATGTTTGCCAATTTGGTAGACATGAAATGGTTTCTTCTTATGGCCTTACTTGGCACCCTCCTGATTACCAAGGTATAATTCACTGCTTTCCAGCTCTAAGTCATGATATCACCTAGGTGAGTTGCAACCAACATTCTTAATGTAAAAAACAAAATTTGAAAATATCAGAGAGCACTACATAAAAGCTAAATGTTATTTCATGAAATGTTTACTGTTCAATTATAGCAAAACTCCATGAGACATTTGGGCTTTACTAGTGTACCATTTCCACCCATAGCACAAAGAAATGTGTTTTTATAAACAAAGTAGGACTTAAGATGTCCTTCAAGCACAAACTGGCAAAAACAGAATTAACAGAGGAGGGAAAAAACCTAAAGGAAGCAATAAGGAATGAATTATATGGAGAAAAGATTCTATAAAACCAACTGGTCTATGACCTACAAAAAGCTCACTTTAAAAAAATCACATTTCTCAATAAAACAAGGTTTCTCTCAGCAGTAATGTAGGAAGCTGAGATCCTATCCTCTTAACTACTAAAATGACAGAAAACTAACCCCTCCTTCTCTGTAAGCATTACCCTAATTCCCATCTCAAGATATATCTCATTCTGGGGCTCATGCAAGAATATTCTTTTAGGTCTCTACTTCCTGCTTTCCCCTAAGGAGTGTCACCTTAGCCAGAAATATCTTAATTCTAAAGATTTATATGTTTGCTCAGCTAACAAAGATTTACCAAGCCCCTATCATAGCACCTCTCTAGTAATAAGTTGTATCCCCCTAACAATTTTAACTCCTGGCTACACTCTTTAAAGCTTGATGTCCTTAATTGGAATGGTCCTAATTGCCTCCCCTTGAAAATGTTCTGCTTCTTGGACCCAAACCATCCCACATACCAACCTCTGCTACCTTCTTTGTTCCACCAATAATATCCCGACTCTGACCCTTCAAATAACTATTTTTATAAGAATATCTTCTTCACAAACTGCAGACAAATCAAGCCACAGCAACTGCCTGGGGCAATGAGTGTGGGAATCTACATGTCAATAGCTTAAGCATTAAAATCTCTAACCATAAACAGAAAAAACTCTAACCTTATTAGATTCAATCTTATCTCTAAAATGGGTAAAACAGGTATAAAGGAATAATAATTTTCTAATCTTTCTCATTACCTGAAGTTTTTTAGTTTTACTTTTTAATTTACTCTAAATGCAGTAAAATATTTTTATAGAGGCACTTAAACGAGGTACTAGGAAATATGATAAAGGAAGAGGTTTAAAGACAAATAAATATGAGTAAATTTACCAAGGTTATTGTTCTCCCTCTGTGCTCTCCTTAAATGTCTAGATTCTACAGAGGCAAACATAAAGATACTTTCCCAATAGCAGGCAAAATTCAAAGAATTCTCAATGACCCACGTCCTATAAATTACCCTCCCTCTGAGTGGGGGGGACCTGTAAATATAATAGGGTATCATTCCAGTGGTGGTTACATGGCAAACAGATTTTGCACATGTATTTAAGGTCCCTAATCAGTTGAGTTTGCCAAAAAGGAAATTATCTTGGGTAGGTCTAAACCAGATGAGCTTTAAAAAGGGGTCCTCAAGGGGAGTCTAAAGGCCAAAAGAAAATGAATATATACTCCTTTACTGTAGGATTAAGCAGCAAAGAAAACAAGGGAAGATGAAAGAGGATTTCCACCTACCTCCATTTTGACCTCAGTCAGTACTTTCCAACTGATTAAACTCCTCTTTCCAGCTTCTCTCTTAAAATCAGGCAAAACCCAAAGACAAAGCATCCCCTGATGGGAGCCAAATCTACACCCACAAGAAATAAGGACTACACTGAGCCAGTAAGACCCGTTGTGACTGCCCCTGGAGCCAAGGGCTCTCGTATCCATGTACCCAGGCTGCAAAGAGATTATCTTTTTCCCCAGAGTGCATTATATATGTCCTCACCGCACTGATTATGAAGATATACAGATCCAGAATCAAAGGGGAAAAGCTAAAATTGTATAAAATATTTAAACTTTGATGAGAAAAGTAAGGCTCAGAGTGACATGCCAAAGACGACAAACCTGGGTAACGTTTAAGGTAACTTCAGTCCAGAGCTCTTTCCCCTACACCACAGCCCCCCTTAAGGCTTTAAAAAGCTCATTCAAATCAACAGTAATTTTATTACTGTCTTCAAAAGAAGCAATCCTAGTAACAATTTCCCACATTTCACATGTATTTCAGTAACTCAGCTTTCAGGAAATATTTCAGGAAATACTGAGAAATTTCCACTCAAAAGTAGTTTGGTAATAAAAATGACCATTGGCAAATCACTTGAATAAATTTAAAATACATTTTGAAAATATGAAGAAAAAAATTAGCAAAACACCTGTAGGTTTTCCAGAACTTTATTTAGAAAGCAAGTAATTTGTGTTTTAAGTGTTCACAAAAATCAAAAGCAAAGAGACACCGTTTCCGGATCTTTCAAGACTTCCCTCCTTCTGCAATTTTTAAAATCTGAAATCAGCACTATAAACATGAAAACATGGCACAATATTTCATACAATAAGTAAGTCCTTTTACGTTCACTGTTGTGTCTATTTCACCATGAAAACTTACAACTTTCTTAAAACACATAGAAAACTAAAAGGCACTGTCGTATTCAAATTCCACACGAGTTACACATCACACAACTTTCTTTATACCAATTCAAATACTCTCACACTGTATTTCCTAAAACGATGCAAAATATAGTCCTTTCTAGTCACGACTAGGCCAAGTTACCTTAACAAGAAACTATACTCATCACCTTAACAATAACTTTAACAGCAAATTCGCTATCGTCACAAACAGCATTGTTTTGAGTCTATAAGCTTCCAAAACCATCCCAGGATTTATACGCCCCGAGCACGATTCTCTGCAATGTGAAGAGAATCGATAACATTTCAAATGTGGGTAGAAAGGGTGACGTGACAATCCTAAGACATGAAAATTTTTTAAGTCCCTAGAGCACACAAGCACCCAGTTCTGACACTCCAATCGAGGCCCAGGTCCAACTCCAGGCACTCCAGTTTCCCAGCTCTTCACCCCGCCCCCACCCCGAGAAAGGAGGGAAAACAACTTTTATTGGCCTCTTCTCCCGGGGAATTGGCAAACTAGCGGGGCAGTGCTCCGGTCTGGACACGTTTTACAGGGAGGCCTCCATCGGGGGCGGAGAGGGCAGATAGCGGGAAAGCTTGGCTTCGAAGCCCCTTCTCCCCCAGTCGCAAGCCCCCTGCCCCACCCCACCAAGAAAAGGCCCCGGCCGGCCGCCACGCCGAGCGACCCCCAGACCCCTCCACTGAGGCGAGCTTGTTGTCATGTGACGACGCTGCCGCTAAAACACCGCAGAAACGCAAGGCGGCGGGCGGCGAGAGGCGTTCGCACCAGCCCGCCTCGGCCCGGCCCCGCCGGGCGCGGGCGAGTCCCGAGAGTCCGGGCGGTGGGGGGCGGAGGGCGGGCTTGGCG
>NC_043704.1:123705891-123731867 GCF_006229205.1 Suricata suricatta | reverse complement strand
CCTCCCTCCCCCGCGCGGGGCCCGCTCCCGGCCCGCCCGCTCCTCGCTCGCGCTCTCTCGCTCTCTCGCTCTCGCCCGGCCTCCATCTTGGATCCGCGCTTCCAGCCCCCGCGCCGCTGCCGCCGCATTCCCCCTTTCCCGCCCCCCGCCGCCGTCGCCGCCGCCCGCACTCACCTCAGCTGCCCATCCGGGCGCCGCCGGCCGACGACCTAGTTTCCCCCCAAAAGTCTCCGGTGTGTTATTCCCGATGTGGGGGGGTTGTTACGGGGTGGTCGCCGGGGGTTCGGGAGCGGGGGCCGCGCCTTCAACGGAGCTGCAATCCTAACCCGCCATCTGGTGGCATTTTCCACACGCCAATGGCGCCGCTGCAGACTTGGGTCCGGACCGCCCTCTGCTGGCCGCGGCGCTTACTGCCTAGCTGACGGGACGGGCCTGCCCGGAAAGGGGAGGGAGCTGAGGCGCGAGCTGGGGACCGTGGCGGGGACGCGCTCAAACGCTTTCCTGTGGGGTTTGCGCGCACGCGCACCAGTGGGGCGGGAAACGTGGCCGCTGCGTGGAGACCCCGCCCCCGCGCAGAGCGGTAGCCTAGCTCAGCCAATCGCAATCGGTGGATACCTCTTGGTGAGGGCGGTGGACGGTTCTTGGGCTGCCCGAGGCTGGCGGAAAGACGGCCACGGTGGCGCCTGCGCGCCCTGCTAGCCGAGTTGCCGCCCGCCATTTTTGGAGCTTTTCTGAGACCTGGGAGGGAGACCCGCCCCCGGCCGGTTCACTAAGGCTCCTCCTCAAGTCGCGAGACTGGCGCTTTCTTGCAGCCGTATCTGACTTGTCCTGTCTCCACACCACGTCCGGGAAGCGCTCTGCGGAAATCGGGAGTGAAGGTGCCAAGCCCTTCACCCGCTTCTCCTGAGTTTAACGAGGGCCCTTCACCCGCCTCTCCTGGGTTTAGCGAGGGCCTTTGAGCTTGGCATTGTATTAGCTACTTACTGTTGACTGTTCGGAAGGCGCTTTCGCGAGCGAGGGTGAAAAGGTTTTGAGAACTGTTTAGGCCCTCCCTTGCCGATCTAGATGCTACAGTGCCGGCCCCAGACCGTTTGGCGTCGTCCCTGCCTCTGTAAAGTAGATCCTCTCTGTAGTGCCGGCTTTGCATAAGGCGGCAGCATTGGCTAGTTAGTGAAAAGGGAATGTAGGTAGACTGGGAAAATACAGCCTCAGCTTTGGATATACGAATTCTCTTCCCACAGCGTAGGACAACTCTCAGTGGCTCTGAAATGAACGTGAGTGGTGGCTCCTACCTTTCACCTGCTCACAACTTTTCAATACAAGAGTGAATCCTCAATCTCCCTGGTCGCCAGCCCCATTCATGGCAATTCTTTATTGCTAGAGCCAGCTCTGTTTTATATTGCATCAGATCCTTTAGTCTTCAGACCCAGTCTCCAGTAAATTACCCCTATTGGCTGGTTTCTTTCCCAAAGGTCACAAAGTGTGTGGCTGTTTCACTGGAGGAAGTCACAATCGACCTGGTGGTGTATGAATTCGTGACTGGACTCCCATTTATAATTTATTTTTCAACTAATCTCTGGTTGACTTCTTATAGTCTCCTCAAAGACTCTCCACCTTTCCTTGTTATTAAAGGTGCCAGTCCCAAGCCATACTAATAGATAACTTCATTTTGTTTCCTGGAATCAAAGCTCTGGAATTCCCAATTCTGGTTTAATATTCTCTCCATCTTAAAATATCTGTAGTCACTTTCTGTTCATGATCTCAAAAATTCTCATCACATCAACCTGTTCTACCCTTCTCTCCAAAGCCAGTCCTCCCTGGACTATGAATGCCATCCATCCCTTCCTAATTCCTTCCGCCAATACTTTCTTAAGGTCTTATATCTTTAGGTCCTTATCCACCAATTTCTTTTCTGCTTTTCACACAGTTTCCATTGTCTTTTTAAAAATTGGAGTGCTACTATTCTCTCTAGTAAATATACTATCAACCTTCCTTTCACTGTCACATTTCTGAAAGGAAGTCATCACCACCTCCATTTACACTTTACTCCTTAGCTTGTATTAGACTTTGTAACAGCAAAATGAAATTACACTTTAAGGTCAACAAAGTTCTAATTTCCAACCATTTTCTCATTCCTCATTTTCTTGCCATACCAATTCCTACCCTCTCCTAAAGCCCTATTTCCCTTTATTTTAAGACAATTCCTGTTATCTACAACCCACCTGGTTTACTGGTCTTATTCCTTTGCCAGCTCCTTCTCTTTCTTCCATCCAATAATTCAACTCCTAGCTCTCTGTCTTTCTCTACTATTTTCTTTCACTTGGGAAGTCTCCCAAAATAGGGGTGCCTGGATGGCTCAGTAGGTTAAGAGGCCCACTCCTGACTTCAGCTTGGGTCATGATCTCACAGTTCATGGGTTCGAGCCCCACATAGGGGCAGGCTCTGCCCTGATGGTGCAGAACCTGCTTGGGATTCTCTCTCCCGCTCTCTGCCCCTCCCCTGCTGGTACTCTAAATAAATAAATAAATAATCTTTTAAAAATATTTAAAAGTCTCCCAAAATTACTGTTTCTGTTCAAAAGTTAAACATTTAAAATAAAGCATTTTTGGGCACCTGGGTGACTCAGTGGGTTGGGTGTCCATCTTCACCTCAGGTGATAATCTTGCAGTTTGTAGGTTTGAGCCCCACATCAAGCTTTGTGCTGACAGGTCAGAACCTGGAACCTGCTCCAAATTCTGTGTCTCCCAATTTCTTGCTATTTCTCTGCCCCTCCCCTGCTCATGCTCTGTCTCTCTCTGTCTCAAAATTAAATAAACATTTAAAAAAATTTTTTTGAAATAATGCATTTTTCTTATTGAAATTTCCTAATTTCCCTTATTAGCCTTGTAATCTCAGTGTAGTAATTAAGAACAAGGACTCCGGAACCATGCTGCTCTCGAAAGCTGTATGATCCTAGACAAATCTCTTTGTGCCTCACTTGCCACAGGTGTTAGAAATAACCTGTGGCAAGTGCTACAAGTATTAAACAAATTAACAATTATATAGAAATATCATTGGTGTTATTGCAGTGTTGTTTTTATCTTGCTAAGAACTTTTTCTCTATTCCTTGGATATTAATCCAAGGAAATGGCTGATCAACTTTCTGAGTTTAGAGAAATCTAAACTTTTCCTTATTTTGCCCTCTCACTTAACTCAATAGTGAAGCTGGTATTTGTAAATAATTACCTAGTCTCCTAGGTTGTGAATTGTAGGGCTAGTCTTGACTCTTTTCCTTCAAAATAGCTGAACTCCCATGATACTGTTATTCAGATCTCTGGCTTGTTTTCCCACTGCTTTTATCCTTATTCAAGGCTGTCCCTCCCCACCAACTCCAATTGTCTTACATGTAAGAATTATAATAGCCTTCTAAAAAGTCTGTGTCTTTCATTTACCACCCTTTTTAAAAATGGACAAAAGTTTTCTATGATTCCTAGTTCACAAAATATAATCAAAAATGCTTAATGATATTCAAGAAATGCCTTGATCTTTTCCCAAATTCTCTCTATTTTCTTATTAATTCTTCAAATTAGTTGATTTAGTCTGAAAAATCGTAAGTGTAAGCAAAGAGTAGATATATTTAAAGCTTAGCTATTTGGTAAAATAAAGTAATAGGTATCATAATGAGTTGACTTTGTTACAGAATCGCACATTTCCCAGGATCCTCTGCTTTTGTGAAATTCTTAATCAAAATTCCAAAGTTCTTGGCAAAGATTTTCAAATACCACAATTTTCAAGAACAGCTTCAAGCCATTTTGTATGAGCAAAATATTAAAAAGGATATCTGACACTAGTGTGAGTAGGAACTAAGAATTCCTATCTATATCTGTGTGTGTGTGTGTGTGTGTGTGTGTGTGTGTGTGTGAGAAAGAGAGAGAGAGAGAGAGAGAGAGAGAGAACGAGACCCGGGAGGGAGAGGGAAAGAGAATCTTAAGGAGGCTCCATGCCCAGTGCTGAGCCCTACATGGGGCTCTATCCCACCACCCAGGGATCATGACCTGAGCCAAAATCCAGTCAGATGCTTAAACAACTGAGCCATCCAGATTCCTCAGGAGCTAAGGATTCTTAAATATTATTTAGCATAGGGAATAAAGTATCCATAGAACAACCATTTGCGTATTCCACATGTCTTGGAATTCTATCTCATTGTTCATTTCAATTGATCTGAAATGAGCCCTTCCCAACTTTGAAGATTCACCTTGATAAGTTAGACGTCTAGAGAATAAGACACATACCCATTACACTTTTTTTCATGTTTGTTTATTTTGAGAGAGAGAGCTCAACCACATGTGTTGGGGAGGGACAGAGAGAGAGAGAGAGAGAGAGAGAGAGAGAGAGAGAGAATTCCAAGCAGGCTCCTCAGTGTCAGCACAGAGCCCGACTGAGGGCTTGATCTGTCATGAACTGTGAGATCATGACCTGAACCAAAATCAAGAGTCAGATGTTAAACCTACTGAGCCACCCAGTTTCCCTGTTGTACTCATTACACTTTTATTTCAAATCAATTTCGTGTCCATCCTGGTACAAAAATAGACATTTAAGGGGCACCTGGGTGACTCAGTTGGTTAAGTGTTCCAACTTTTGGTTTCAGTTCAGGTCATGATCTCACAGTTTCATGTGTTCAGGCCTCATGTAGGGCTCCATGCTGATGGTGTGAAGGTTGCTTGGGATTCTCTGTCTCCCTCTCTGCCCCTCCCCTGCCTGTGCTGTCAATGTCTCTCTCAAAATAAATGAATAAATTTTTTAAAAATGTTTAGTCTGGGTTCCCTGGGGTGGCTCAGTCAGTTAAGCATCTGACTTCAGCTCAGGTCGTGATCTCACAGTTTGTGGGTTTGAACCCCACATCGCATTCCCTCCCAACAGCTCAGAACCTGGAGCCTGCTTCAGATACTGTGTCTCCCTCTCTCTGCCCTTCCCTCACTCAACTCTGTCTCTCTCTGTCTCAAAAATGAATAAACGTAAAAAAAATTTAATCTTGAAGATATTTAACATATATTTAAAATTGCATTTAAAGAGTTATACATCAAGGTATTATAAATGTAATACAAATGCATTGAAGAATAAACAGTTAACGTTTATTAACCAATAATGTGAAGGACTTTGCCTTATAACACAAAGAGCCAGTTTGTGACTAGACAGCAAAGTTACTTTAAAAGTATCCGTTTTTTTCCTCTCTGAATAATTTTAGCATGAAGAAGATTTCAAAATTATTCCATTGACTTTAGAATTCTGCTTAAAGTGAGAGATGTTCAGCCAGTTTATTTTCATAATGATAAGAATGGTATCCTTTCACAGAAACCTTTTCTTATTTTAATCACTTTGTGTTTTTAGAGCACCTTTAGGCATAACAAAATCTAGAGGAAGATATGGAGATTTCCCATATACCCCCTGCCCACACATGCATAGCCTCCTTCTCTATTGTCAACATTACTCACCAGAATGATACATTTGTTACCAAAGATGAACCTATGTTCATAAATCATAATCACCCAAAGTCCATAATTTACCTTAGGGTTTACATTCTGTAGGGTTGGACAAATGTATAAATGATAATTTTCATCATTATAATAACATACTAATATTTTCATTATCCACAAATATTCTGTACAATTCTCTGTATATTCATCCCTCCTCCCTCACCCCTGCCAACCACTAATCATTTTAATGTCTCCATAATTTTGGCTCTCCCAGAATGTCATGTAATTGTAATAACAGTATGTAGCCTTTCAGATTGGCTTCTTTTCACTTGGTAATATGCATTTAAGCTTCTTTGCCTTTTCACGCCATGATAGCTCATGTTTTTCAGTGCTGAATAATAATCCGTTGTCTTGTTATATGTACTACAGTTTATTCATTCATCTATTGAGGAACATCTTGGTTGCTTCTAAGTTCTGGAAATTATGAATAAAGCTGCTGTAAGCATTCCTATGCAGGTTTTTTGTGAGCATAAGTTTTCAACTCATTTGGGTAAATACCAAGAAGCGTAATTGCTGGGTCATATGTTAAGAGTATATTGGGTCATATGTTAAGAGTATATTTTGTTTTGTAAGAAACTGCCAAATTGTCTTCCAAAGTGAGCTGAACCATTTTACATCCCCAACAGTATTGGAAGAAAGTTCCTGTTGCTCCACATTGTTCTCAGCATTTGGTATTGTCAGTGTTCCAGATTTTGGCCATTCTAATGGGTGGGTGGTGGGATCTTTTTGTTGTTTCAATTTGCTTTTACCTACATATGATGTAGAGCATCTTTTCATATGCTTATTTGCCCTGTATATGCTCTTTGGCGAGATTCTCTTAAGATTTTTGGCCCATTTTTTAATTTGGGTTGTTTGTTTTCTTACTGTTGCATTTTAAAAATTGTTTGTAGGAACACCTGAGCGGCTTTGTCAGTTAGGCATCCAACTCTAGATTTCAGCTCAGGTTGTAATATTATGGTTCCTCAGTTCTAGCCCCATTTTGGGCTCCACACTGACAGTACGGAGTCTGCTTCAGATTCCCTCTCCCTCTCTCTCTCTCTCTGCCCCTATCCCACTTATACTCACTCTCTCTTTCTCAAAATAAATAAGTAAACTTAAAATATTTTTAATAAAAAAATCCGTTATCGGATATGTCTTTTGCAAATATTTTCTCACACTTTATGGCTTGTCTTCTAATTCTTTTGACATTGTCTTTTGCGCAGAACTTTGTAATCTTAATGAAGTCCAACTTATTGAAAATTTCTTTCATGGGTTGTATTTTTGGTGTTGTATCGAAAAAGACATCACCATAACCAACGTCATCTAGATTTTCTCCTATGTTATTATCTAGGAGATTTATAATTTTTCATTTTACATTTAGGTCTGTGATCCATTTTGAGTTAATTTTTTGTGAAGGATATAAGATCTTTGTCTAGATTTTTATTTATTTATTGCCTGTGGATGTCCATTTATTCCAGCATCATGTATTGAAAAGACTGCCTTTTCTCTATTTTGCCACCTTTGTTCCCTTGTCAAAGACCAGTTGACTATATTTATGGGGTTTATTTCTGGACTTCCTATTCTTGTCCACTGATCTATCTATTCTTTTGCCAATATTACGCTGTCTTGGTTACTGTAGCTTAATAGTAAGTCAGGTAGCCACAGTCCTTTAGCTTTGTTCTC
Organism: Suricata suricatta; assembly: GCF_006229205.1. Taxonomy (NCBI): domain Eukaryota; kingdom Metazoa; phylum Chordata; class Mammalia; order Carnivora; family Herpestidae; genus Suricata; species Suricata suricatta. Next base: position 123,724,692 of record NC_043704.1, on the reverse strand, counting down.
CTTTAATATTGTGCCAGCTCTTCTGGGTCTTTTGTTTCTACATATAAACTTTATTCTTTTTTTAACTGAAGTATAATTAACATACAGTGTTATATTAGTTTCAGGTATACAATACAATGATTCACCAATTCTGTACATTACTCAGTGCTTATCAAGATAAATGTACTCTTGATCCCCTTAATCTATTTCACCCTTTCCCCACCCTGCTTCTTCATATAAAATTTAAAATCAGTTTGTTGATATCCATAAAATAACTTTCTGAGATTTTAATTTGAATTGCATCTATCTATAGGTCATGTTGGGAAGAACTGACATCATGATGTTGGTTTTTCCTATTCATTAACATGGACTATCTCTCCATTTATGTAGTTCTTCTCTGATTGCATTCATCAGAGTTTTGCAGTTTTTCTCATATAGATCTTATAAGAAAGAGCTTTTCAAAGTCACATGTTATGCATGATTTTTCCACTCACCACCCCTTTTACAGAGTTCTAGGTGTATCTATTAGATATTTAGAACAAAGAGGTCTCCTGATTATGCTTTCTCCCTCTTCTCTTTCACTACTTCCACAAAGCACATGAATGTCTGTAGCATAGTATTTTAGGGATTATTAGCACTGTCTCATTTTACTCTCCCAAAATAGAATATTCTTCTTTTGCATTTTTGCTTGGTTATAGGACAATTGCTATTGCTAGACATTTGCAAAAATCAGAAACGGTTTCCCTTTCTTTCCTACTCTTGCAATTAAGTTGTGCTGCCAACTGTTGGTAATAATGTGTCATGCCTAACTATAAGAGCAACCCATGGTTTTTCCATTCCTTTTTTAATACTAAAAACACAGGTCCTTCTAAACATGAGCAGTCAATTACCAAATTTGGTAATAAGAGGGATGAAAATACTTGCCTTTTCAGAATCATTAACCTAGTTGCAGGTAAAGCCCTTTCCCCCCAAAATGGAGGCCAGAACTACTCAGACACTGAAGAAATCTCATAAGCAGAAAGCTAAAATTAGTGTAGATAGGAGCTAAGGGTTCTTATATATTCCTTATGGTAAACAATATCAGTAGAACAACCATTTGCTTACTCCAAGTTTCTGAGTGTCCTTGTTATTGTTTATTTTAAAAGATCTGGAATGAAGGCTTACCCACTTTAGGGAGTCATCCTTGGTAGGATAGATGTATAAAATATTGTTTCCATGGGCACCTGAGTGTCTTAGCCAGAAGAATGTATAACTCTTGATCTTGTGAGTTTGAGCCCCACATTGGATATAGAAATTACTTAATTAAATAAAACTTTAATAAATATATTGTTTCCATATAAACAAACAAAAAAATAGCACCTACTTTTTCCAAGTCAAGGAAATGCACACATGGCAACAAATAAAAGGAAACAAATTAAATTGTAACATAAATAACACAAAATAACAAATAACCAATAACACAAAAGAATTTATGATGAAAAGCAACAAATATCATAACACTTTTTACTGGATATAAAAATGTTTTTGTTTGTGATTACTTAAGTATTTCTAAATATGCTCAGGGGCGCCTGGGTGGCTCAGTCAGTTAAGCGTCTGGCTTCAGCACAGGTCATGATCACGCAGTTTGTGGGTTCAAGCCCTGCGTCGGCCTCTGTACTGACAGCTAGCTCAGAGCCTGGAGCCTGCTTTGAATTCTGTATCTCCTTTCTCTCTGACCCTCCTCTGTTTGCAGTCTCTCTCTGTCTCTCAAAAATAAAAAACATTAAAAAATTAAAAATAAATATGCTCATATCAGCTCTACACAATATCTAATGACACCCTGTTATAAAAGATAAGAATTATGCTAATATTATTTCTCCAACATTTAAAGTTACATTAATTTTAGCTCTTTGGTTGGTTATCTTTACAACTTTTAATGATATACTGTAAAACTCTAGATAATATTTCAACCTGAAGTAGATACTATTTCCACACTCCAATTTTGATACTGCCATTCTTCCTTCTCACCTTACACTCACCTCCCTTAAACATAATCATTAAGTCTTTTTGTATTCTGTCCATAGGCTGACTCATCAAAGTAACAGCCAATTTCAGGGCTAAGGAGAGTGCCAAGATTGGATTTTCTTCTCTACAAAATTTCTGTCAGAACCACTAGAAAGTCACTCGAAGGTAAGTGTGCAGAACATCAACATCAAATGGATTCCCTTCCCTTACTATCAACTGCCCAAATATTTATGCTTCATATCTGGGCCACAAACTCATATGGCGCTGTTTTTCCTAGAATTTCAAATTGCCTTTTTCCCCACACTGTGTATTTTACCTAATGTGTCATATCAAGTTTTTTCATTTTCCCTACTCTTTTACAGAGATGTTCTCTTTCTTTGGCCTGCTAGTGATTACCCCTAATCACCCAATGAAACTGGCCTTCTGCCTCCACTTAATCTAATTGTTCTTTAACCCTGCTACCCACCTGAGAACTTCCCTTTCCTCTGCTACAAAGTTGGAGCCACTCTTTTTCAGAATCCATGTCTACTTTTTTAGTTTACCTTCTTGGTCTTTTGGAGAACGTCCTTGCTAACTACTTATGAAAGAATGGGAAGGAAACTTTCAGTTTTTAAATATTTGCAAAGATTTTCATTCTGCTGGGTCAGTAGAGCTGGTTTACTATCCCGCAGGACTCTAAAGGCATTGTCTGTATTCTAGTATTCAATTGTACTGAGAAACTGGATGGAAATATAGTCTTATTCTTAATAAATGACTAGTTTCTTAATCCTCTCATCACCACCAGAAGCTTATACACATTTTAATTTACTTTATTTGCTATAAATCATCTCTGGGTTAAAATATTTTATGAGGACACCTGGATAGCTTAGTCAGTTGAGCGTCTGACTCATGATTTTGGCTCAAATCCTGATCCCAGAGTCATAAGACTGAGCCCCATGCTGTGCTCCACTCTGGGTGTGGATCCTGCTTGGGATTCTCTCTTTCTCGTGCACGCTCGCTCTCTCTCTCTCTCTCTCTCTCTCTCTCTCTTCCTCCCTTTGCCGCTCCCCTGCTCGCTCTTTCTCAATAAAATAAAATAAAATAGAATGTTTTATGAAAACCTATTGAAATCACTTCCTATAATCTTTTAGTGCATGTTTTTTAATAATCAAGTTATTTCTAAAAAAGAACTTTTTAATATAAATATCATATGCATGCAAACTAATTAAAAAAGTATAAGTTACTTGCCTTGCCTTTTCCCTTGACATCTTAGTTCTCCTTTCCAGAGGCAGCCACTGTTATCCATTTCCAGAAGCTTTTAGACTTTCTCTTTAATCTGAGTGTTATGACATTTCCAGGGATAAAAATTTAATAACAAGCTATCAGGATCAAAAATGCAGATTTTTCTCACTGAATCAATGTAAGCAAGACTATGAATGTCTTCTGTCAATGACATCTATGTAGACATTTATTGGGAATCTACTAGTATAAATGGCAGATACTTTGTGTGTGTGGTTTTTGTTTGTGTTTTGAGTTTTTTGTTTGGTTAGAGCTTTTTTAAGGTGTGATTGACATATACTAAGCTGCGCATATTCAAAGTGTATGATTTAATGAGCAATGACATAATAGGTGTATAAACCTATAGAGCCATCACCACAGTCAGGATAGTAAATACACTCATCAACTCCAAAAGTTGTAATTCATCTCCCCTGCTTCACTTATTCATTCTATCCCCAGGCAGTCACAGCTCTGTTTTCTGTCTTCTAGTCTGCTTTCTGTCACTATGGGCTAATTGCATGTTCTAGATGCTTTCATAAATGGAATAATACCATATGCACTTTTTTGTCTTATTTCTTTACTCAGCATAATTGAGATTTGACCATGTTGATGCATACATCAATTATTTATTCCATTTTAGTGCTGCTATAGGTATTGTATGATTATATTACAATTTATCCATTTGCCTGCTGATGGATATTTTGTACATATTTTTTTGTGTGTTATAGTAAACCTGCTGGATAGTCAGACACTGTGATTATGTTGTACTGAATTTGGTGTTTAGGTAAAGTATAGTAAGGCTGTCTTTAGAGCAAGGGCCAGTAATTCAAATGCCTACAGGACCCAGACAGATAACATAAGTAAGTAGAGGGAAGGGGCAAAACTTGATATAATAAAAGCAAGAGTTTAAGCCTTATGGTGAATGACAAACTGACAATTGGGCTCTGTGTGGGGAGCAGTAGAGATTATGACTTATAGGGAAGCTCATACTCAGTCTAAAGCAGGTACCTGCTTCTCATAACCAGCTGGTTGCTGCTATGTTGTCCAGTGTTGCCAAGTTTTCTTTTTTTCTTGTCCCTGGGGGCAGTCACAAATCCAAATTTTATGTAAAGCTTCTTGATTTTTTTTGAATCTTTATTTTTTTAAGAATTCTTATTTTATTTATTTATTTATTTTTGAGCGACAAAGCATGAACAAGGGAGGGGTAGAATGAGAAAGAGACACAGAATCCAAAGCAGGCTCCAGACTCTGAGCTAGTGGTCAGCACAGAGTCTGACATGGGGCTTGAACCCACAAACCGTGAGATCATGACCTGAGCTCAACCCACTGAGCCACCCAGGCACCCCATTATTTTCTAATCTTTAAAATGGCACTATTTTATTCCCATCCCAAGTATGGAAACAAATGGGATATAAGATTCAACAATCAGATAGAAGAAAATAAAAATATTAACTTGAATAAAAATCCTGACATTTGTTTAATTTGGTGCTGAATATATTCTCACTCATTGTATTAATCTCTTTCCTTTTGGTCATGTTTCAAATTTTCATAATAAATACAATTTCTAAAAATGAGCTTGGATAAAGTCAATTAGAGAAAGAGGTTTGGTTTGGCAAATGGGCTTGCTATTGGTCTCCTCATTGTAACCCACAACTGAATATATCACCTTGTCATAGAAGAACTGGACAAACTCGGGCCTTCCCGTGGGATTCAGGCCTGCCTCATTACATTGAGGAACACAGAATTTGTTGAATCCTACTGACAAGCCAGGTAATAAAGAAAGAGAGAAAGGGAGTGAGACAAAGACAGAAACAGAGAAATTCCAGAAAGGGTTTACACTTTCCAGCTTGACTCCTCATAATCTCATCTAGCAGGGAATTCATTCCTACTTCCCTGGGGAGAGAGACACTGAGTACTTCTCATTCTTTTTCTTCATGGAGAATGAAAATTCTCTCCCCTCTATGGAAACAGAAGGAGTGAGAGGTTTAAATGCTTCACGCCTTTGATGAACATTGTGATACACTGTCTAGATCCCTTCCAATAAGGATTTGTCCCGGGAACTGGGAGTACTGTTGACAGAGTCTCTGGTATCTTCAGGATTGCTACAATTGCATAAAGCTACATTGCTGGAGTTTAGGCCCCCTCCCATGTTGTCCCACATTCAATTGCTGAACGAAGTTGGGGCATAAGAACCTGACCATGTTAGCCAAACTGAGACAATTCTGAAGGTCCATTCTTTTCTCCTGAGGTCCCAACAGAGCATGCAACTCAGTTTCTCCCTCTGCTCAATCTTGCTTCTTTCCCTCCCTCCCACAACTACTAATCCCAAGGGCACTCCTCAATAAATATCCAGCCTGTTAAATTCTATCTCATAGTCTTATTTCCTAAGAACCCAATGTAGGTGCCAGGACTGAGATCTGAGAAAATAGGCACTAAGATGGGGTTTTGGAGCTTGAGCATTAGCAGCCTATTTGACAATAAGGACCCCTATCACAAGATTACAGTCCAGTTGTTGAAACTTTCATGGGTGCTGAATCAGGTTGGTATACCAGTGGAAGGGTATGTATTAACTGGGATGATGTATCAAGCATTTCAGAAATATGGGGAAAATAGCAACTATAAGAACAATGAAATTGGGTGGTACTGTGGATCCCCCCCAAATTCACATGTTGAAGTCCGAATCTCCAGTGGGATTGTATTTAGAGAGAGAGCGTTTAAGAGGTAATTAAGGTTAAATGAAGTCATATGAGTAGGATCCTGATCTGATAGGGTTAATGATCTTATAAGAGAAACAGAGATCTCTTCTCTCCCTCTCCATTCCTTCTTCCTTTCCATCCTCCTCCTCTCTCTCTCTCTCTCTCTCTCTTCCTCTCACTACCCCTCCCACTCTCTTTCTCCTTCAGTCTCCATGCATGCCAAAGAAAGGCCATGTGAGTACATGCAAGAAAGGCAGCTGTCTGCCTGCCAGGAAGAGAGTTCTAACCAGGAACCAAATTGACCTTTCCCAGAACCATAAGAAATAAATTTGTTCAAGCCCCTCAGTCTATGGTATTTTGTTATAGTAGTCTGAGCTGACTAAAAGAGGTGGCTATTCCTTAGACAGATTGATGTGCTAGAAAAAGATAATGAAAAGCTAAGAGTGATTAATCATCAACTGAAAGTTAAAAGTAAAGACTACAGAGTCTTTTCAGTAGCATACAAAGTAGCTCTCATCTCCTGCAGTGGGAGACTAAAGAATAAACTCAATCATGGTGAACTAAGCTCCAAAGATTAAATTTCTAATCAAGGAAGTATACTAAGCCAAGGTCAAGGCCTTGGGTGGGAAAGAATGGGACTTAACACATTAGATGAGGATGAGGATATTCCCAGGAGTGGCCCAAACTTCCTGGAAGACCTATTCCTTCCCCATTGTTCATAAATGATGAAGAGACCCTCTTTCCATCAAGACAACTAATGACCTCCCTCTCAAGATGTGCTCTTATTATGTCTCCTGTCCAGTAGGCCTTAATGATGTTAAATTTCAGTATGCTGGATATGATAATGGAGGAAAGGAACTATACCCCAAAGGAACCTGAATATCTAGTCAACATGAACTAAGGTTGTATGTATAGGACTGAATTTTGAGGGCATTTTATGAAAAGAAAAGGAACTTAGGTGGAAAACAGAGAAGTTAGATTAGGGGAGCACCTTCCCACTATTCAAGATTTAACATCATAATAAGAATCTCAGGAGGTGGTATGAATTTGCTATTAGGATGGCTTCTAGAAGCATGGAAAAAGTGATGGCCCCATACAAAATGAGGTTTAAATGTCATAGTTGCCATGACAGTGGAAGAAAGAATTTTGAAGATCAGACAACTGGTTATGCTGGAGACCATGTTTTATGTAATGATGAAAACCCCACCAGATGATTCATTTACAGAAGGTCAGGAGGCTGCACCATATATCAAGGACATAAGAAATGTACTGTGAGGGGCACCAGTCTCATTAAAAAGCTAGTGGTGACTTTCTATGAGCCAGATCTGATGGTAAAGGAAGCCATTAAAGAACTGGGTTCAGATAGCAATAGGGATAATAACACCCCAATATTATAAAGGCCAGATTGTGATGTTTAGTGGACAATTATTGTAATATAAAGTCAGAGGAACAATTGGAGGGAAGTGATCCACAAAGAATTATGGAGATAATTAATAGAACATGGTGTCCTGAGGGGAAAAATAGATGGGTAGACTATGAGGGTACTACTCAATTGGTATTATCAGATGAATTAAAAAATATATAGCCAGGAGGCTGAGTCAGTCACCCCAACTAACACATGATTCCTTACCAAGTTTCAAAATGTGAATCTGTTTTTAGACCTGGAGCCTATTAACTGAAGACACTGAATCCCCATTAGGAAGGAACCTGCAACACTATGGCAAATGTACACAGTAATGATTTCCCAGTCTTTCCCCCCAAATTGTTCCAAAACCTTTGTACCTAAGGTCATTTACTCAGACAACTGTGCATTGAGAAAATGGGAATATGTAAATATTTCAGGGACTGTGATCACAGAGTCTGAATTGACACTGATACTTGGAGACCCAAAGACTCATCATGGTCCCCTTGTACATATGGGAGTCAGGTAATCAATGAGGCCTTATCCAAGTCTGGATTACAGTGGTTATAGACCCACATGTTAGTTATTTCCTCAGTCCTCAAATAATAATCAGAAACTATATAATTCATAGTTCGTACCCTTCATTGAGTCCTTGGCCTGTGAAGTAACAGGTATCATAATGGGGAAGGCCAACTAGAAGCTTCTGAAACTGCCCCCTCTCCTAGCCAAAATACAAATAAAAAACAATATTGTTGGGGAGAATGGTGGAAAATAGTGCCACATTTAAAGAGCTAAAGGATGCAAAGGTGGTGAATCCCTATCATTTTTTAAAAAGTTTGTTTATTTTGAGAGAGACAGAGTGTGTGTGCACACTGTGCATGCCTGAGGGGGAGAGGGGAAGGAGTAGAGAGAGAGAAAGAGAGAATCCCAAGCAGGCTCTGTGCTATCAGCATGAAGCCCCACGTAGGTCTCATTCTCACAACTGTGAGGTCGTGACCTGAGCTGATAACAAGAGTCAGACACTTAACCAACTGAGCTACCCAAGCACCCCAAGAATCCCTATCATTTTTATTCACTGGTCTGACACTGCAAAAACCATTGCTTTTGGAGAAATATACAAGATGTGGTGTCATTGTTAGAAGAGAGTAACAAGGACACAGGTACATGCTATGTGATCTTTAAACTGACTAGTATATTCTTTTCCATCTATCTCAGAAAGGAGAATCAGAAACAGTTCTCATTGACATGGAATGGATAATAGTATACATTTACATTTCTGCCCCAGGGCTATGTTAATTGTTTCAACCTTAGTAATAATATAGTTGTCAAGAACTGTGAAAGGTCTGAGATTCGACCCTATTTGCAAGCTAACAAGTCAGTCTGCCACTCTTACGAATGGTAGGCAGAAGACACGAGACTCCCGGGTCAGAAACAGGAGATTTTATTGTCCACAGCACAACAAGCAGCATGAAACTTATGTTTGCATTGGTTTTCCTTGTTCCCTGAGTACCATGAGGAAGATGTGGAATAACCTGGATAGACACTGTGCATACAGTGGATTTACATCATGGCTGAGGTACTCTGCTCTTTTATCAAACAGTCTTCCCAGTGTTTCCCCAGAGGGAGACATAATTTTTATTATACTGACAATAAATAAAGCTGTCTTCTGTTCTGAAGAAAGAAGCCACCTCCACCTCTATCTTCGAAGTCTGTTCACTATACAAACATTCTTGAAAAGATAGCCCAGAACAAAAGCTGTTGGTGTCTGCCTGCAAGATGTGCAGAAATGTAAGAGATCCATGGTAAATTGTCCATATTAAATTGAGCTCTGCAGGTTTGGAGGTACAGGTCTCTAAAGGGAGCACAATTTTACCAAGGAACATAACAGGACTTCCACCGAGCTACAAGGTATGGCTGCCAACCTGAGCTCTTTGTGTTCTTTGAGTCCAGGGACCAACAGGCAAAAAAAGGAGTCACCATTCTGGCATAAGAAGGTTGTACACAGAGGCATGGAGGAATATGTTTGGCATTCAGGTAATACAACTAGATACCTCTTGGTGTACCTTTGTTCGATTTTGACCATTAATGGACAGGTATGGCACTCTCAGCCCAAGACCAGCATGGTGACCAGGCATTTGTACCCTTCAAGGATGATGGTCTAGGTCATGTTGCCAGGTAAGCCACTGAGACCAGAAAGAGTAATAGCTGAGGGGAAGGGGAATCTAGAATGGAGAGACCCAAAGGGAGATAATGAGTATCAGTTGTAGCTCTCAGACTAGCTGCTAAGCCAGGAATTGTAGTTTGTTCCGTCAAACTTCTTTTTTTTTTTAAGTTTCCCACAGATAAAGAGGCCTACCCTAATCATAGTGTTGCTGCTCCCAGAACATATATGAAGAAATGTATCTGAATAGAACAAAGGGTAGACTGGTGGATATTGACCATCATATGCTGCCCACATTCCTCTTTTTCTTTTTTTAAATGTTATTGATTTATTTTGAGACAGAGAGAAAGTGTGTGTGCATGTATATGTATGTATATGTGGGGGAGGGGTAGAGAGAGAGAGGGATAGAATCCCAAGCAAGGTCCCTGCTGTCAGTGCAGAGCCTGACAGCGCCTGACTGGCAGCTGGGTCTCATGTACTGTGAGATCATGACCTGACCTGAAAACAAGAGTTGAAAGCTTAACCAACTGAGCCACCCAGGCGCTCCTGACCACATCCTGCGTGAGCGAAGAATTTGTTACCCTAACTTTCTAGAAATGCTACTAGCTGCTTCACAGATTGTCTCAGCTTCAGAAAGGCATGTGCCTTTCTGGGATGGCCCATGTCCATGATTGACCATTGCCGTGGTATAAGAAGGCCTGTCCATCTCAGCCCAATTTGGGATAATAACTCTGAGAGGCTCTTTCAGCACCAGAACTTATGAGGCCAGGTGAGGCTCTCATTTGGCTTGCATCCCATTTTAACTTCTCCCCCTGTTCAATTCTGCTTCCTTCTCCTCCCTTTCACAGATGTTGATATGAAGGGCACTCTTTAGTAAATGGCTTGCATGTTAAAATTTATCTCAGAGTCTGCTCAGGAGATATAATCTGAGGCAGCCATTTATAGTATATCCTTATACTAGATTACTGTGTACTTATTAAAAAGATACTATCCCTCTATATTTTCTATTGGCTTGGAAAGAACTATTAAGTTAAATAAAATCAGGTTAATATATATAAGGAAAAAATCTGGATATATATTTTTGGCGTTAACAGTATCTGTGGATAGTGATTTTTCTTTTTCATTTTACAACTTTCCTGTTTCTGAATTTATATACTTAATATATGGTAATTTTATAATCAAAAAGCATAACAAAGGTATTTTCATTTTTGGAAAATCAACTTTATAGTAAATAGACAATCTCTTCCACATCTGGAATGGTGGAATTATTCTGGAAAATAATTTAACATTATATATAAAGACTCTTAATTCCCAATAATTCTACTTTGAAGAATTTATACTAAGAAATTTTAAAATGAAATTAAATAAATTACTAGAATCAAACATGTATAAAGATATTTATTATAGCTTAACTTATATTAGTCAAAAAGAAAAAGATGAACAAGATAAATGATTCACACACATATACACATATGTGTATAAACATGTTTATAGAAATTCAAAATATTCTTTGTTTTCTAATAATATTCATTGACATAAAATATCATAATATAAAAATAATAAGTGGTAGAATTTAATATAGAAGGTTATAGATACAGTTTGATACCAATTTTGACATTATTTGGGGATTATTTCCTATCAAACAATGGCTGGTTATATATATATATACACACACACCTATATATTACATACACAGAGGAAAACACTGGGAGAAAATATATCAAAATGTTAACAGTGGATATTACTGAATATTAGAATTGCAGGTTCTTCTAAACATCTTTATCCTTTTCTAATTAAAAAAAAGTAATATACATGTACATGGTTATAAAAGAAACTCACATTGCCAGAGAAACTAAAACTTTCCTCACATTCTAAATGCCCACATTTCTCTCCAGAGGAACAATTTTTACAGACTTCTTATGTCTGATTCCAGAAATACTTTGTGCCTATATTAGCATAAGTATGTATAATCTCCCTTTTACACTTTTTACATTTCTTAAACAGATGAGAGCATACTATTAACATAGTCCTACATCTTTCTTTTTCTCTAATAACTGAACTTGAGGATTATTTATCTTCATATATTTACAGATGACCCTTGAACAACACAGGATTGAACTATGGGCCCACTTATGTGTGAAGTTTTTACAGTACCATACGATAAATGTTTTTTCTCTTTCTTATGATTTTCTTTTTTTAATTAAAAAAATTTTTAATGTTTATTTATTTTTGAGAAACAAACACAGAGCATGAGTGGCAAAGGGGGAGAGAGAATGAGAGACCCAGAACTCATAGCAGGCTCTGGGCTCTGTACTATCAGCACAGAGCTCAACGTGGGACTCGAACCCACAAACTGTGAGATCATGAACTGAGCCAAAGTCAGATGCTTAACTAACTGAGCCACCCAAGCATCCCTCTTATGATTTTCTTAATAAAATTTTCTCTTCTACTTTGTTGTAAGAGTATAGTATATAATACATGTAATGTACAAAATATGTGTTAACCAACTGTTTATAGTATTAGGCTTCCAGATGATAGTAGGCTATTAGTAGTTAAGTTAGGAAGAATCAAAATTTATATATGAATAGTTGACTGCATGGGAGTTAGATACCCTTAACCTCCATGTTGTTCAAGGGTCAACTGTACTTTCTTTCTAATGGTTGAATAGTAGTTTAATGTATGAGTGTACTATGTGGACACTTAGGTTTTTTTAGTCTTTTGCTGATAAAACATTTTTATATATCCACCTTTTCATGCACATGGAGTACATTTGCAGGATAAATAGATTTGCTAGATCAAAGAGTATATGTATTTTAAATTTGTATCATTAGTTTTAATTGCCCTTTAAGGACAGAGTAACAATTTATATCCACAATCTACAAAAACCAAGCAGTATAAAAAACTAAAAATTCATATGATTTCATTTTTCCTAAAAAACTGAACTGTATGATATAGATAATAAAAGCACTGGAAGAAACTATACAAAACTGTTAATAGTAGATTTGTCAAGGTAATAGAATTATAGGTGATTTTTATTTTCCTCTTTATATGTTAGTGCATGTTCCAAATTTCCCATAGCAAACATAGACTAGTACAAACAGAAAATGAACATATTTTCAAAACTAAATATTTAGTGTTTATACATTTTGATTTATTCATTTCTAGAAACTTCATAGTGTCGCAAATATCATTTTGTATCTTACTTTCTTTTGTATATACAAGGTTATGAAATAATTGCACTTAATTTATCATAACACATCATAAAGGGAGATGACTTATTTAAACACTAATATTGATATTTGAATAATCAAAGAGCTATTAAAATAATTATATCTAATTTTCACTCCTGAAAATATTCTTTACCTTACAACTAAAGCCCTGAATGATTCTTTTAAATGAATGGTCTCTGAGCACATGTGCTGTAAATGGATATCTAGAATTGGAAAGAGATCATGAGACCAAGTCCATAAGGCCTCCCACTACCAAGAGTGAGGCCCAGGGAATCTGCATGTGCCTCCTGAGGCTGAAATGAAAATGGATTACGAGTCCTACAAATTCTCTTCTGACAGAAGGAGGGAAGAATCTGATAAAGGAGCAGTTCCTGTACGTTATGTTTTTATTCATTTAACAAATATATTTGAGTGTCTGTTCTATGTAACACACCATGTTGGGTGTTGGGGAGACAATGATGAATAAGACAGACATAGTTCCTGCCCTCTTAGAAATGTATATTCTGGTAGAAGTAAAAACATTAAACAGCTTATAATATAATACCTGCTTATTTAATAGACAACTAATTCTATAACAACTAGGTATATACTATTCTAACTGTTCTATGTACTGTGAAAAAGTATACAATTCTGTAAATCCAGATAAAGGGGACCCTGACTGGTATGAGAATTCTCAGACAGGCAACTTCAAAGAAGTGGAGCTTTAGCTGGGACCTGAAGAGAATGGGTTGCTTGTAAGTGTTACTTGTGCATATCTTTTCCCAATTGTGTTCTATGATGTCAAGTTGAATTGGGATTTACATCACAGATATTGGCAAATGCTACAATCAGGGATTCTCCCTTACTAAAGCCCTGACAGCCAGTTGTTAAATATTTATTAACACTCAACTGCTACTAATATATTTTGCCAAGGCAAGGATTCAGTTGCAGGGCAGCAGATGCTTTCTATACCTGAAAGGAGAGATAGGATGAGGACAGTGATGGAATTGATTATGTCTCTGAGTGTTTGTTCACTTTACCAACAGCTTTATGAGGGAAAAATATTGACCTAGGTAAGTTCAAGAATGGCTCATGCCCATGAGTGTTCTTTAGAACTACAATCTCTCTTGTGTAGTACTGGGGTTGTCTCTAGATTTTACTTGATCATATAGAGTTCCTACCATGAGTTCAAGTCTGTAAGTAACTTTGTTTCACCCCTGCCTCATCCCAGTTATTCAAACCAACCATTCAGCTATTTGCTGACTGCCTACCCATCCTCTGGGATTATGAAAGTCTGACAAGGAGGATAGTAGGGTGGCTCTTATCTCAAGCATCAGTGGAATTTGTAACCGTTTTGGACTTCTTAGCTTTTGTAGGGAAGAATTGTGTCAATTCCACCCAGAAAGAAGGCCTGCTGCCTACTAGACCTCCTTCAGAAAGATCTTTGGGTATATTAGGCCCCTTTTCCCATTCTCCTTTCATCAACTAATGATGCCAAGGTAGAAGATAGTCTTGCACCTTACTGATACTTGGATCCTTTCCCTAGCCAAGTCTATTTTCTGGGGCTATCTCTGGGCTTTTTCGTGCCTGACTGGATTGCAGATGGCTTTTCACAATGGTCCTGGGTGACACTGCTACCATCTCTATTCAGAAGATATCTTAAGCATCTTGCCAGAGGGTGGGGCTGTCCTAGTAGCTCAGAGTTCAGGCTGGCTTAAAATTTTCAGTTGGCAAGATCATGGCTCCCCTTAAAAGCTCTAGCTATTGCTCTCTTCAGCTTCAGGAGTTTCCCAGGACCTTCCTCCTTCCTAGTGTTTCAAACTGCCCTCTTTTATTTGATGTTTTTCTTCTGCCTGTATCTTTAACATCTTTTTTCTCTCTTTTTGTCTCCTAGTTATTCCTTTAGATAGATTTTGATGATCCATCTATCTGTTAACCTTTTCCCGTTAAAATTTTTTGCTGTGGAGGGGCTCCTGGGTGGCTCAGTTGGTTAAGCGTCCGACTTCAGCTCAGGTCATGATCTCACGGTCTGTGGGTTTGAGCCCCACATCAAGCTGTGTGCTGACAGCTCAGAGCCTGGAGCCTGTTTCCGATTCTGTGTCTCCCTCTCTCTCTTCTCTCCTGCTTGTGTTCTCTCTGTCTACCAAAAAATAAATAAACACTAAAAAATTTTTAAGAAGTTCTATCATGGAAAAATTCAAACATAGATAAATTTTGAGAAAATTGTATAATGCAGAGTTTATCTTCAAGTACCCATGATCCACTTTCAGAATTATTTTATATATACCCTCACACACTTTCCCAACAGATCTGCTTTTAAATGATCAAGAAAATCTGAAACTAAACTCTTTCTAGCTTGAGTACAGATCACAATATGCAAAACTATGTGCTCATCACCTCACCCTTTGTGTACTACTCCCTAGTGAATGGCTCCATTCTCCACCTGAGATGCCAGGTTGACTCCTCTCCTTAGTCTCCCACCATCAGGTTGATCAAGTCCAGTTGGTCCAGTCTCCCCCATACGCTACTCCTCTCTATTGCCCCTGTTACTGTCATGATTCAGTCCTCAGCATCATTTTCTTGGACTAGTCTTCCTACACTCCTGGAAACAGACGCTTGACATTTGGGACACTTCTTAGACAACCAGAATTAGAGGTGTGGTGTGTTTTTTAGTTATCTGTTGCTGCTACCCCAAAACTGGGGTAACTGGCTGGCTCAGTTGGTGGAGCATGTGACTTTTGATCTCGGGGCTGTGAGTTCAAGCCCCATGTTGTAGATTACTTAAAAATAATAAAATTTTAAAAAATTACCTCAATACTTAGTGGCTTCAAATAACACACGTACTGGCTGCAATCATGCTGTTGGCCCAGGGTCTGTGATCTAGAGAATGTAACTTCTAAGCTCACTCAATGATTATTACCAACATTCATGGGCTATTGGATTGAGGGTTCCATTTCCTTCCTGGCTGTTAGCTAAACATTGCCCTCAGTGTCTTGCCACATGGGCCTCTACTACATAGTTGCTTACTTCATAAAAACATTCAAGCCCAGAGGCAATGGAGTCTGCTAGTGGGACAGAGGTTACAATCTTCATAACTTCATAATGATAGTGCCATCCTATTATCTATGCCAAAAAATAAACTGCCTAGGTCTAGCCCACTCTCAAGGGTAGGAAATTATGCAAAAGTATATATACCAGGAATTGGGGATCATTAGGGCCATCCTAGAAGTCTGCCTACCACAATGGGACAAGAGAGATGTTTTCATAATGGCCAGAGAGCAGAAATGAAAAGAAAGCTGAGGCAAGTGGGCAGCTTGTGGTTCCCACATGTCTGGAAAAAAAGAGGTGAAGAGTAGAAAGTTAGAGTAGGAGATTGGTGAACAAGAACAAGCAGCAGAAAGTTCTGCAGTAAAATACAGCACAGAATGTAGTTTACTGTCATTTTTCTTGTCAGTAGAAATATTGGCTGCCAGTTATATTTATATTGAATTTTCAGAGGGAAGCAGAGTTTACATGTCATTAAAACTCAAAAGCATTGCTCAGTTTTTCTTACCTTGCTGACCATTGCTTTTGTCTCCTTCAAGAGCTTTACTTTCCATTGGCCACTTCTGAAATGTAGATGTTGTCTATGGTTGAGAATTGTGCTCTGTCTTTTTTCATACCTCTCATTTCTCTCCCTCACAATTCTTTCACTTTAACACCATTAACAATGCAAGAAGAAAAATTCCAGATCTACCTCATTAGCTCTCACTTCTCCAATGGCCTATTTAAAATATCCAGCTGTTTCCTGGAACATTGCCACCATCATAATCCTCAACTTAATGTGTCTCAAGCCAGAGTCATATTTTTCTCTTAAAACCAATCCTTCAAATAAACACACAGAGGAAATCACTAACCATGGTTAACTGATTAACTGTGGAGTAAGGGATTGAGGTTTCAGAAGGGGGGAGATCCTTACTTTTCATATTAAACTTATCTATGCTATTTTTACTTTTCACATAGAGCACATTTAATATAAAAATAAAATAGGGCACCTGCATGGCTTAGTCAGCTGAGCATCCGACTTCAGCTCAGGTCATGGTCTCACATTTCGTGGGTTGGAGACCTGCATTGGGCTCTGCACTGACAGCTCAGAGGCTGGAGCCTGCTTCCAATTCTGTGTGTCCCTCTCTCTCTGCCACTCTCCTGCTTATGATCTGTCTCTCTCCCTGTCTCTCAAAAATACATAAAAGTTAAAAAAATTAAAGTATATATATAAATAAAACAAAAAGAGATCATATTTTAAACCCAGCCAGCTTTACCTTCTGATTTAAGCTGTTATGTTTCTGGTCATTGTTTCCCATACCTGGTGACCTAGACTCTGTCTTCTCTGTGATTTTCTCTTTTTCAGGGTCTATTCAAGTGTTTAAAGCTTTGAACAGAGGTGTCAGTTCCTACAGTAACAATATTGAGGGGCAATCAGAATGCAAACTAAGAGACTCAGGAAAAAAACACAATAAACCTAATCAGAACAGGCTTTGAGCATGGATATAACACAGAAACTCTTGAAGTAGGCATTGATTTTGATATTGTTATGGTGGAATTTTGTGCTAATCTGTGAGGGGAAAAGACCAGCAAATTAGATAGGCAGTAGAAGTGGGTAGGTCAGCAGGCCATGTGGTGAATTCCTGAGATCAGCAGTAAGGTCAAGGCCTTCACAATGGCAGAGGCAGATTTATTGTGAAATCATTAGAGCTTAGGCTTCAGGGACCCTGACATGCACAGGCCTTTTCCCAGAGTTCCGGGAAGTACCCTAATAGTATGTTTTTATTGAGATATGATTTTGTAAACCGTACAAAAATAAGAGGCTGATTTTCCATTTTTTATTCTCCTATGGCATGCTTCTTGAATTGTGTAGTGTTGGAATGGTCACGAGCATATTTGGGATCTGGTTAAGAGGAAGTTGATTTGGAGAAACACTTAGTTTGAATTTAGTGAAGTGTATTTATATGCTCATCAGTCAATTTCATATGTAGCAGTTTATTACTTGCTGTCCTGGGTTAAAAGTAGTTCCCAAAAATCTCCTATTGCCCAATATGCTGACTCACTTGGCCACATGAATGAAGGCATCAGGTTAGAGGATGTATTATCATATGAAGTTGTTTACAGAATTTGGCAGTAGAAATGTGTGGGTAATGGAAAGATGATTTGAAATATATATATCTGTATGTTAGTCTGGAATATTTTGCCAATCAGTACACATAAACAATTATAAGCAGGTAATTCTATTGTCATCCATGGCTTTGAGGAAAATACCTACTTAGTAATACAACATTTATTATTTTTTTAATTGAATTTCTATGAACTAAAATTTGTCAGAATTTCTGTACTTAACTTTCTGGCTGATTGAATGTTAGATATTGATATAGACAAAGACAATATAAGATGCAAAATATACCACACTACAACTGGAACATTGATAACATACCAATGAGTGAATGACTTTAGTTTAAAAGGTATTGAGGATTAGCCCCTGTGTTAGTTTACTAAAGTTTGCCATAACAAAACACCACAAAGTGAGTGGTTTAAACAACAGAAATTTATTTTCTCACAGTTTGGGGGGCTAAAAGTCCAAGATCAAAGTGTTAGCAAAGTTTTGGGTTTTTCCCCCCCCAAGGTCCATTTCTTTGGCTTGTAGATAGGCATAGACAGAGAAAAAGCATATGACAAAAACCAACACCAGGTCATGATTTAAAAACTCTCAGAACATTATGAATAGAAGGAAACTTCCTTAACTTGATAAAGAACATCTATAAAAAACCTACACAGGGTATTATACTTAAAGGAAACTCAAAGGTTTCCCACTAAGATTAGGAAAAAGGCAAAGATTTTCCTTTCATCACTGGTTTTTGAGATCATATTGGAAGTCCTAGCTAATGCAATAAGACAAGAAAAGGAAATAAAAGACCTGTATCTTTTTTTTTAATGTTTTATTTATTTTTGATACAGAGAGACAGAGCATGAGAGGCAGAGGGGCAGAGAGAGAGAAGGAGACACAGAACTGGAAGCAGGCTCCAGGCTCTGAGCTAGCTGTCAGCACAGAGCCTGATGGGG
>NC_043704.1:123697229-123705791 GCF_006229205.1 Suricata suricatta | reverse complement strand
TATACAAGTAAAACTACAAAACTCTGGTGAAATAAATCTAAAATGAGGGGCACCTGTGTGGCTTCATCAGTTAAGTGTCCAACTCTTGACTTCCACTCAGGTCATGATCAGATGGTACATAAGCTCCAGCCCCATGTTGAGTTTTGCACTGACAGCAGGCAGCCTGCTTGGGATTCTCTGTCTCCCTCTCTCTCTCTCTCTACCCCTCTATCTCTCAGAAATAAATAAACATTTTAAAAATATGTTAAGAAAAAAAAGAAATCCAAAAGAACTAAGTAAATTAAGAACTAGTTCGTGTTCTTGGATAGAAACACAATATAGTCAAGGTGTCAGTTCTTCCCAACTTGCTATATAGTTTCAACACAATCCTAATAAAAATTCCAGCAAGTTATTTTATAGATATTAACAAACTGATTCTAAATTTTATGAGGGTGATATCACCAAGTTAACAGTGTAGGAGATCCCAGTATTGAACCCCTCCCAATCAACAATTAGACAAGTGTCCACAAACAAAAATAGCTCTCAGAGAACTCAGGAGTCCACTTAAGAAACCTCAGCAAAAGGGGCACCTGGGTGGCTCTGTCAGTTAAGCATCTGACTTTAGCTCAGGCCATGATCTCATGGTTCATGGGTCCATCAGGCTCTGTGCTGACAGCTCGGAGCCTGGAGCCTGCTTCAGATTCTGTGTCTCCCTCTCTCTCTCTTTGTCCCTCCCTTGCTTGCTCTCTTTCTCTCTCTCAAAAATAAACATTAAAAATTAAAAACAAAGACACTATCAAGAATGTAACAAAAAAACCTGAGAACAACTTCACAAAAAAAGACGAAAGAACAGATTCATTTTGCCTACATTATCCCATCCTGTGGACCAGCACTGCTCAGAGCTAAGTAGGAAGTCTCCAGCTAGAAAGGGTTTCTTTCTCCAATAAAGGGAGAGTGGAATGAACAATCAGCATCTCTAGCCTTTTGTGGCAATACATAAAGGATCCATTTCAGTTGCACCCCACCCAGAGACTAGCAAAGCTAAGACATACAGAGATGGCTAGGGACAAAGAAGAAGAGCAAGGGCTACCAGTAACCACCATGCAATGGGAGTCACTATGATTCCCAGTGACCTGCTCTGCAGAGGACTCCAGCAGCTTATGTGACAGCAGAAACCACGGCCAGCACAGCCACTGAGGATGCCTATCAGATTTTAATGTTTTTTGGCCCCACAGATTTTCACATTGAAAGACATCAACTGCCTGAGTACCTCCCCACTCCTTCCCTTGACCCACTACCTGAACCCTCCCAGCCCAACATCCACATTGGTAGTGAGCCCCTGTTTCTGTAGCTCCATGAGTGTAAGATGCCAGCCCAGACCCTAGGGTTGATCTCCACCACTGTGCATTGCTTATGGCAAACTCCTGTAGCTACAGGAGTGTATGCTGATGGCCAAGGCCCCCAAAGCTGCTTGTGGACCCAGCCCCAGCCCTGTCTCCTGTCAATGGCCTGTGCTTCTGGATTCATCTGCAGCTAGCCCTTCCAGCTATGTACCCTGCTGGTCTGTGTCCTGTCACCAGCCTCCACAGCCAGGCACCTGTGACAAGACTCTGCAGCTGCAGGAGTCCAGGTCAACAGCCAGAGCCCCCACAGCTGCTTGTTGGCTCAGATCAAACCCTGACTCCTGTCACTGGCCTGCACTGCTGGAATCATCTGCAGCTAGCTCCTCCAGCTGTGCAATTGTACAGCACTGGCCCAACTCCTGTCACTGGCATCCATTGTTGTGTACATGCCTGCAGTGAGTCCCCTTGGCCACAGAAGTGCATGCTGAGGTTGGCTGTGGCCCTTGCCACTATAAGCGTGTCTGCAACCAGCCCCTGACACCACAAAGGCACCTATAACTGGCCTAGATAGGTGAGTGAGTGCACACCAGTGGCACTAACCACCACCAGTGCCTGCTCTGATCTTTAACTGCTGGACCTAGAAGCATCCAACAGTCCTTACAGGCATTGTGGACTTCCCACAGCATTCACCAAAGACCACATGGTTGTTGATGCTGTGGGCCTCTGCTGCCTGAGCCATTATCATCATGCCACCCTGGACCTGGATCTGCCACACACTCCATACATGGCACCCTTCACTACTAAACCTGTGATCACAGCATGCTCCGGTGTGCCTCTATCACAAGTGAAGGTCTTTCTTCCCAAAGTCCTTCCAGAAAGTCTAGAAGAGGTGACTGCTCCTTCAAATGTGCAGACCCATTTGCAAGGTTATGAATGAAGATCATGAAGAATCAGCGACACATGACACCACAAAAGAAACAATAAACTTCCAGTGACTGACCACAAAAGAATGGAGATACATTAATTTCCTGACAAATAATTCAAAATAATTGTTCTCAAGATGCTCGGAGAGTGACAAGAGAACATAGATAAACAATTTAATGAGTTCAAGAGAACAATATAAGAACAAAATAAGAAGTTTAACAAATAGAAAACATAAAAATCTCTCACAGATTTTGGAGTTGAAGAAAACAATGACTGAACTGAAAAATTTTTTATGTCTTTATTTTATTTTTGAGAGAGAGAGGCAGAGAGCAAGTGGGGGAGGGGCCGAAGGAGAGGGAGACACAGAATCTGAAGCAGGCTCCAGGATCTGAGCTGTCAGCACAGAGTCTGATGCAGGGCTCGAACCCACAGACTGTGAGATCATGACCTGAGCCAAAGTTGGATGCTCAACCTACTGAGCCACCCAGGTGCCCCATTGTGTGTTTTGTTTTGTTTTGTTTTGCTTCATTTTTTATTAACTGAAAATTTTGTTAGAAAGCTTCAACAGAAGACTGGACCAAGCAGAAGAAAAAAAAATCAGTGACTCAGAGACAGATCATTTGAAATTATCCAGTTAAAAGGACAGCAACAATAAGAAAAGAGAATGAAGAAAGCCTATGTGGCCTATGGAACATCATTAAGGTAAACTATCTACATATTTCTGAAGCTGCAGAAGGAGAAGAGCATGAGAAAGGGCTAGAAAGCTTAGTTAAAGAAATCCTGGATGAAAACTTCCAACAACCTGGAAAAGAATTTGGACATACAAGTTTATGAAGCTAATGGGTCACCCCAAAATTTCAATCCAAAACAAACTTCCCAAAGACACATTATAATAAAACTATTTAAAATCAGAGACAAAGAGAAGATTTTAATTTTTTTAGATTTTTAAAAAATTTTAATTATTTATTTATTTTGTTTATTTATTTATTTTGAGATAGATAGAGAACAAAAGCAGGGGAAGGTCAGAGAGAGAAAAAGAGAATCCAAAGCAGTCTTGGCACTTTCAGCCTGGAGCTTGACTTGGGGCTGGATCTCATGAACCATGAGATCATGACCTGAGCCGAAATCAAGACTCAGACCCTTAACCAACTGAGCCACCCAGGCACCCCAAAGAAAAGACTTTCAAAGCAGCAAGAGGATAAAGTACCCTCTCATATAAGAGAAATCCCCATTAAGCAATAAGTGGATTTCTTAGGAGAAACCTTATAGGAGAGCAAAATGATATATTCAAAATGCTGGGAAAACCAAAAATAAAAAACAAAAAAACTGCCTACCAGGAATGCTTTATCCAGCAAAGTTGTCCTTCAGAAATGAAAGCAAGATGGGGGTCCTGGGTGACTCATTTGGTTAAGTGTGTGACTCTTGATCTCAACTCAAGTCTTAGATCTCAGGGTTGTGAGTTCAAACCCCATGTTGGGTGAGAAGCCTAAGAGAGAGAGAGAGAGAGAGAGAGAGACAGAGAGAGAGGGAGAGAGAGAGAGAGAGAGAGAGAGAAGCAAGATAAAGGCTTTCCCAAACCAATAAAAACTAAAGATGTTTATCACCACTAGACCTGCCATACAAGAAATAATTAAGAGTTCTCCAAACTGAAACAAAAGGACGCTAATTAGTAACATGAAAATATGCAACATTGGCAAAAGTAAGTACATAATCAGATTCAGAATACTCTAATACTGTACTTTGGTGGTGTGTTAATTTTTAACTCTAGAATAAAGGCTAGAGAACAAAAGCATTAGAAATAGCTATAGCTACAATAGCTTATTAACAGATATACAATGTAAAAAGATGTAAATTGTGACATAAAAAACAAAATGGAGGGGGTAGTAAAAAGGTAGAGATTTAGCAAATGATTTAAGTTGTTATCAGCTTAAAATAGATTATTATATATATAAGATATATCAAGTAAGCTTCAGAGTAGCCACGAAACAAAAAACTATAGTAGGTACAAACAAGATAAACACAAGGGAATCAAAATATACCACTATGGAAAATTATCAATTTACAAAAGAAGTCTGCAAGAAAGGAAGAAAGAAAAAAGGAACTATAAAAAACAACTAATAAGATGGGAATATTATGTCCTTACCTATCAATAATTACTTGAAATAGGTAAAAAATAAAATTCTCTAACCAAAAGCATGAATAGAATGGCTGAATAGATTTTTAAAAGCCAACTATATGCAGCCTACAAGAGACTCAGCTTCAAAGTCACACATAATCTCAACGTTAAGGGTTGGGAAAAAATGTTTCATGCAAATGGAAATCAAAATAGAGCCAGGATAGCTATACTTATTTCAGACAAAATTGACTTTAAATAAAAAACTAGAGACAAAGGAGGTCATTAATAATGATAAAGAAATGAATTCCTGAAAAGTATATAACAATTATAAATATATATGCATCTAACATTTGGAGCACCTAAATATATTAAACAGCTGCTAACAGCTCTGAAGAAAGAAATAGATGATATAATAATGGTAGGTTATTCCAATACCCCATTTTCAACTATGGAAAGATCATCCAAACAGAAAAATAATAGTAAGAAACACTGGACTTGAACTATAATTTAGACCAAATGGATCTAACAGACATATATAAAACATCCCATCTAAGGGCAGTAGAATACACATTCTTCTCAAAAACATATAGAACATTTTCCAGGAGAGATAATATGTTAGGTCATGAAACAAGTTTTAGCAAATTTAAAAATACTGAAATCATACCAAGTATCTTTTCTTTTTTTTAAAAAAAGACATTTAGTCAGTGTCATGATCAAACTATTACATTTAGCAATCAACGGCATGGGTGCAAAAAAAAAAAATCTACATTAAAACTATTTGTTGGAATGCTGTTTTACACTTTCCACAGAACAGAAATTAAAATAGCCTGTTATACAATTAGTACAAAAACAGTCCTCAAGTTTTTTTTTGCCCTTACATATGAGTATTGTCTAAAACATGTTTTCTTTGGGGCACCTGGGTAGCTCAGTCACTTGAGTAGCTGACTTCAGTTTAGGTCACGATCTCGCAGCTCAAAGGCCCATAAGTTTGAGCCCCGCATTGTGCTCTGTGCTGACAGCTTGGAGCCTGGAGCCTGCTTCCAATTCTGTGTCTCCCTTTCTCTCTCTACCCCTACCCTACTTGCGCTCTGTCCCTCTCTTATTAAAAAAAAATTTTTTTAACATGTCTTCTTGTAGCAACGAGGTCCTGCCACCACTGTGCTTGGCTGAGTTCACAAATCTGCTGTAACCTGTAGCTTCCCTGTCACTTCTCTAGCTCTCTTCTCCTGCTAAGCTATGTTTCCTGGCAGGAATTTCAACCTTCTGCCCCTGCCATAGCTACTGCTCCTACTGGACCCACCATACCCACCTTCCTTTCATGGTTTGCCAAAGTATTGGCCTCTATCACTGTAGAGGCCAGAGTTTCTGCCTCCAAAATTTTCTTTTTTCATGGGTCCAAAATTTGAAGATTGATGTAATTGGCAAAATCATTATAGCTTCCGCCACTTCCAAAGTTGCTTCCATCATTACCAAATCTGTTATAGCCATCTCCACTGCCACCATATCCACCACCATATTGACTGCCACCAAAGCCACCTTGCCCACTGAAGTTTCTTCTATGACCAAAGTTGTCATTCCAACCAAAACCACCTCCAAGGCCACCATCTAAGTTTCCAGAATGAATTCAACCTCTTTGGCTGAAGCACTAGCCATCTCCTGCTTGAATAAAGCTCTCCTTACTTCACAGTATGTATTTTTGAATGATAATCTTGTACAGAGTCATGGTTATCAAGTGTTACAAAAGCACAGACTCTCTTTTTGCTACTGCCTCGGTCAGTCATTTCAATCACTTCAATTTTCCCATAATGTTCAAAATAATCAATCTCTTTGATGATGTTCTTCAGTGTCTTCTTTCATTCCACCAACAAAAATGTTTTTCACAATTAAGTGGGCACCGAGTCTTTGAGAATCTTCTCTTGAGACAACCCTCTTTGTTTCTACAACTCTTCCATCCACCTTGTGTGGCCTTGCATTGATGGCTGTATCCACCTCTTCCATAGTGGCATACGTGACAAACCCAAAGGTCTGGCATTTGGATCTCTCATCTGTGTCTGTAAGTGTTCCCCATTGCTTAGAATGGCTCCTCAGACCCTCATTGGTTGTTTCAAAGCTCACACCTCCACTGAAAAGCTTCCACAGTTGTTCAGGCTCTTTGGGAGACTCTGACTTAGACATGATGGGGGTGAGAGGGGAGGCTTTAACAATGCTTACATAGCTGTGTCCATGAGCAAAAAGAACCAAATATCTTTTCTGACCACGATGGTATGAAACTTAGAAATCAATAACAAGAGGAAAGCTGGAAAATTCACAGATAAGTGAAAATTAAACTACACACTCCTGAGCAGCTAATGAGCCAAAGATTAAATCAAAAGGGAAATTAAAAAAATACTTGAGACAAATGAAAAGGGAACCACAACGTACCAAAACTTAATGGTATATAGCAAAAGCTATGATAAGAAGGAAGTTTGCAGTGATAAACGTCAACACTAAGAAAAAAAGGAAGAGGAGAATCAATTAATAAAATGCAAAGGTAATCTAAAAAATGGAGTTAATATTTGCAAACGCTGTATCTGATAAGGGGTTAATATCCAAAATATACAACTCAAGAGTAAAAAACCTCCAACTAATCCAATTATAAAATGGGCAAGAGGGGCGCCTGGGTGGCTCAGTCGGTTAAGCGTCCAGCTTCAGCTCAGGTCATGATCTCGCAGTTCGTGGGTTCGAGCCCTGCATCTGGCTCTGTGCTGACAGCTAGCTCAGAGCCTGGAGCCTGCTTCAGATTCTGTGTTTCCCTCTCTCTCTGACCCTCCCCTGCTTGCGCTGTCTTTCTCTGTCTCTCAAAAATAAATAAAAAAACATTAAAAAAATTTTTTTAATGGGCAAGAAAATGA
The DNA here is from genome assembly GCF_006229205.1 of Suricata suricatta. Taxonomy (NCBI): domain Eukaryota; kingdom Metazoa; phylum Chordata; class Mammalia; order Carnivora; family Herpestidae; genus Suricata; species Suricata suricatta. Next base: position 123,698,538 of record NC_043704.1, on the reverse strand, counting down.
AATCACTATCTTCAGAAGATATTTGCACTCTTATGTTCATTGCAGCATTATTCACAGCAGCCAAGACATGGTAAAAACCTAAACATGGAAACAGTGTTCATCAATATATGAATGAATAAAGAAAATGTGTGTGGGGTGGGCATATACACATGTACACAATTATATAAAGTATTACTCAGCCATAAAAAAATTCTGCCATTTGCAACAACATAGATGAATACTTAGTGAAATAAGTCAGACAGATAAAGATAAATACTGTGTGATTTCACTTATACGTGAAATTGAAAAACATCAATATCAGGACACCTAGGTGGCTCAGTCAGTTGAACATCTGACTTCAGCTCAGGTCATGATCTCACAGTTCATGGGTTCAAGCCCCATGTTAGGGTTCGTGCTGACAACTCAGAGCCAGCATCAGATTCTCTGTCTCCCCTTTTCTCGACCTCCTCCCCCTTCTCTATCTCTCTCCCTCTCTCTCTCAAAAATAAACATTTAAAAAACAAAATACATAAAAACAGTAATGTCATATAAATAAAGAATAGATTGATGGTTGTCAGGGGCCTGGGTGAGGGAGGCATGAGAAATATTGGTCAAAGAGTACAAACTTATAAGATGAATTATTTCCATGAATCTAATGTAGAGTGTGGTGACCATAGTTAACAATACTGTATTGTATACTTGAAAGGTGCGGTAAGAATAAATCTTAAATGTTCTCATCATAAGAACCACAATAAGACCATAGAAAAAATGAAAAGGCAACCTACTGAATGGGAGAAGATAGTTGCAAATGATATATCCAATAAGGAGTTAACATCCAAAATACATAGTATATTATATATCTACATCTCTCTATCTATCTATCTATCTATCTATCTATCTATCTATCTATATCAAAACCACAATGAAATATCACCTGTCAGAATGGTTAGAATAAAAAAGACAAGAAGGGTGCCAGGCTGGCTTAGTTGGTTGAGTGTCTGACTCTTGATTTCTGCTCAGGTCATGATCTCATAGTTGGTGAGTTCCAGCCCTGAATTGGGTTCTGCACTGACAGTGTGGAGCCTGCCTAGATTGTGTCTCTCCCTTTCTTTCTGCCCCTCCTCTACTCATATGCACACGTGTGTGTGTGTCTCAAAAATGAATAAGCAAACTTAAAAAAAAGACAAGCAACATGTAGAAGAATGAAACTAGACCACTTTCTTACACCGTACACAAAAATAAGATCAAAATGGCTGAAGGACTTGAATGTGAGACAGGAAACCATCAAAACCCTCGAGGAGAAAGTAGGGAAAAACCTCCTAGACCTCCA
>NC_043704.1:123688023-123697129 GCF_006229205.1 Suricata suricatta | reverse complement strand
GGGGGGAAGACAGGTGGTGGTAATGGAGGAGGGCACTTAAGGGGAAGAACACTGGGTGTTGTATGGAAAACAATTTCACAATAAAATATTATGAAAAAAAAAAGACAAGAAATAACAAGTGTTGGTGAGGATGTGGAGAAAAGGAAACACTCATGCACTGTTGGTGGGAATATAAATTGGTACAACCACTGTGAAAAACAGTATAAAGTTCCTTAAAAATTAAAAATGGAAATACCATATGATCCAGTGATTCTACTACTGGGTATTTACCCCAAAAAAACAAAAATACTAATTCAAAAAGATATATACACCCCTATGTTTATTGCAGCATTATTTACAATAGCCTAGATGTTGAAGCAATCCGAGTGTCCATCAATGGATGAATGGATAAAGAAGATGTGGTATATACACACACAAACACCCACACAGACACTGGAATATTACTCAGCCCTAAAAGGAATGTGATCATGCCATGTGCAACAACATGGATGGATCTAGTTAAGTTAAATAAGTCAGAGAAAAATACCATATGATTTCACTTATATCCGAATCTAAAAAACAAAGCAAAGGAATAAACAAAAGCAGAAACAGACCCTTAAATACAGAGAACAAACTGAAGAAACTGATGGTTGCTAGAGGGGAGGGAGCTGGGCACAACAGGTGAAGGCGAGTGGGAGGTGCAGGCTATCAGTTATGGAATGGATAAATCATGGGAATAAAGGTACAGCATAGAAAATATAGTCAGTGATATTGTAATAGCACTGTAGGGAGACAATTGGTAGTGATACTTATAGTAAACACAGCATAATGTATGAACTTATTAAACCACGATGTTGTACACCTGAAATTAATATAATATTGTATGCCAAGTATATTCCAACAAACAACAAATAACAAAAATGATAATTATGTTAGGCAAAGGATGTATTAACTAACCTTATCGTGGCACATGCTTTGCAATAGATATGTATATCAAATCATCAAATTGTACATCTTAAACTTACACAATGTTTTATGTCAATTATGTCTCAATAAAACTGGAAAAAATACAATTAAATTTAAAAACATAAACATTTTGTATGGAAAGGCAAAAACCCAGAGTAACTAATATGATATTGAAGGAGTAGAAAAAAAGGACTGACATTACCCAAGCTCAAGACTTAACAGTAAAGCTACAGTAATCAAGACAATGCAATATTGGCAAAAGAATAGACAAATTGACCAGAATAGAGAGTCCAGAAACAGACTCTCATATGGTCAATTGATCTTTGACATGAAGCAAAGGTGGTACAATAAACAAAAGATAGCCTTTTCAACAAATGGTTCTGGAACAACTGGATATCCACAGGGAAAAAAAAATTAGATCTTACATTCTTCACAAAATATTAACTCACAATGGATCACAGACCTGAATGCAAAATGCAAAATTATAAAACTCCAAGATGATAACAGTGGAAAAAACCTAGATTACCTTGGGTATGGTGATACCTTTTTAGATACAACACCAAAGATATAATCTGTGAAAAAAATAATCAATACACTGGACTTCATTAAGATTAAAAGCCTCTGCTCTGCAAAAGACAATGTCAAAAGAATTAGAACACAAGCCATAAGGTGTGAGAAAATATTTGCAAAAGATACATCTGACAAAGGACTGTTACCCAATATAGACAAAGAATTCTTAAAATGGGAGATGTAAGAAAATTCTTAAATGTAATTTAAATTACATTTAAATTTAATTCTTCAAATGTAAGAAAGAAAACACCCAGATTTAAAAATGGGCCAAAGATCTTAACAGATATCTCACCAAAGAACAGATATCTCACTAAAGAACATATCTTACCAAAGTGGTAATAAGCATATGAAAAGATGCTCTACATCATATGTAGGTAAAAGCAAATTGAAACAACAAAAAGATCCCACTACCCACCCATTAGAATGGCCAAAATCTGGAACACTGACAATACCAAATGCTGACAACGATGTGGAGCAAAAGGAACTTTCTTCCAATGCTGTTGAGGATGTAAAATGGTTCAGCCCACTTTGGAAGACAATTTGGCAGTTTCTTACTCTTAACATATGACCCAGCAATCACACTTCTTGGTATTTATCCAAGTGAGTTGAAAACTTACGTTCACAAAAAACCTGCATAGGAATGCTTACAGCAGCTTTATTCATAATTTCCAAAACTTGGAAGCAACCAAGGTGTCCCTCAGTAGATGAATAAATAAGCTGTAGTATATCAAGACAATGGATTATTATTCAGCACTAAAGAGAAATGTGCTATCAAGCCATGAACAGGTATGGAAGGAGCTTAAAGTGTATTATTAAGTGAAAAAGGCCAATCTGAAAAGTCTACATACTGCATTATTCCAACTGTATGATATTATGGAAAAGGCAAAACTATGGAGGCAGTACAAGACCAGTGGTTGCCAGGGAGAAAATGATGGAGGGAGGGATGAATTGGCGGAGCACAAACGCTTTTTAAGTCAATGAAACTGCTTTGTAGGACACTATAATTATGGATACTTTGTCAAAACCTATAGAACTCTGATATAAACTATTGACTTTGAGTGATAATAATATGTCAGTGTAAGTTTATCATTTGCAGCAAATGAACCATGATGGTGTGGGATTTTGACAGTGGGTGGGAGAGGCTATGTGTGTGGTGGGCTGAGAGTATTTAAGAAATTCCTGTCCCTTCTGCTCAATTTTGCTGTGAATCTAAACCTGCTCTTAAAAAAATTGTCTATTTCAAAGTTGAAAACATATGGAAACACTTTACTATGTCAAATTATATTTTCTAGGAAGCAGATCTGAGGAGGAGTTTAGCATGCTGGCTGTCTACTGGGAAGTGCCCTTGGGATCAATTCCTGCTGACGGAAAAGGAAGGAAGCAGAGCTGACAGAGGGAGAAATCAAACTATGTTGCAAACCCAACAGGAGCCTTGGCTCCCACAAAGAGAGTTTCAGTGAGAATGGCCTTTCAGAATTTTTTGAAGTTAGGTTGAAGTGGCCAGAATTTTATTTCCTGCATCTTTATTCACTGGGCATGGCAAGCCCTGAAAAACATACCTTGGTTGAGGCTAATCTCTACAGATGAGACAATTCCTGAGGGGACTGATGGCTAATGACTGTCTGCCAACAGCACTTCTAGCTGTTGGGTCAGCAATCCTGCACTGAAGGGGATCTTAGTAGTATTCACCATGGCATATCATGATATTCACAAGGGAGAAACTCACCAGAGCTAAATGGCCCAGCTGTCCAGATAGAAGGAGGTAGCCTTGACATTGTATTTAAGAAAAGTAAAAATACAATTGGAGAATCCTAATTTCAATTATTTGCTTATTAATCAACTAATTAATTAATTAATTGTGGGCTCCAGTCCCAGCATGGGACTCTCACAACTCTGAGATCAAGGCCTGAGCTGAGATCAAGGGTTGTATGCTTAACTGACTGAGCCATTCAGGCCTCTAACTTTAATTTTTTAAAGTTATATTTGAATCTTTTATGCATCACTAACTAGCTTTGCAAAAATATTGCTAATACTTGGAGGATATATCTCAAAAGTAACATTTTCAAACTTTGGGGTATGAAGAAGGGAGAGAGAAGTCATTGCTAGGCAACCAGTTGGCCAATAGCTTGAAACTTTACACTCTCTTCAAGTTTGGATTTTATCATTTTTTTAAATTGGGGTTTTCTCTTGCACTCTTGATTCTGGCAGTATTCTTGTTCACTTCCAGAAATTCACTTATGGTTAATTCTTCGGTCTTCTTGACAGCAACAAAGGAGCAGTGAAGCATATGTTTCATATTCCTTAATGGGATCTTCTTCTGGCCCTCAGCCTGCTGGCAGCTCCTTGAAATGCAAGAAATGCAGAGCCAACAGAGACTAAATGAGCACAGCTACAACCTCTAAGAAGGGCCTCTCTCTGCTTGCATATAGAGGCAGAACTGACAGGTCAGCACAGAAGCTTGCCCTCATCCTGTCTCAATTCTGTTTTGAATAGGACACGGAATCACTCTGAGAGTCAAGGGAGAATTGGCAGAGGGCACAGGAATTGGTGATCGTCAGGGCTGATGGGAGTCTCAAACGGTACCTTCAAAGTACAAATGCTCCATAAACTGATATACACTGGACAATCACCAGGCAGTTTTTGTTTGTGTTTCTCTTACAGAGTGGCTGACCTTGTTAAATATCTTTCCTTGGCAAAAGAATTTTAGTCCCTTCTAAGAGCTGGGGGTGGGGTGGGAGTAGCCTGTTGCCCTGAATATGGGCTCAATTTCAGTCACGAGGTTTGGATTCTAATCCCCAGTGTCTGCCACCTTAATCTCACTTAATCTTTCCTCTGAAGTAAAAAAAATCAGAGTCCATGGCTATGGGGTCCCCTCCTAACTAGGTTAAGCTAACGTGTACTGAAGGGCACTGGACACATTGGGATTTAGGATATTTGCAAAGGAAAGAATACCAGCTAGAATATGGAAGACTTAGTCCTGATTCATTCTTCCATTAACCAGCTGGATGACCTTGGGCACATCACTCAAGCTCTCTCAATCTCAAACTGGAAAATGGAGATAATATAACAATACATATTTAAAGATTTATTGTGAGGATTAAATAAAGTAATTTATGTAAATTACTGTAAGATTTAATAGATGGAGGCAGAGACGAGAGGAAAGAAAGAGACCAAGTTATGGAGCCAAGAAAGCCTTTACTGGGATCTGCGATTCCTGGGTGAGGTTCCGTCACTCCGGGAATGGGGAGTCAGGGAAGTCGCCTCTGGTACGGGAGGGGTGAGGTATTTTATGGGTGAGAGACTTCCGGTCTGGTCCTGGGAGGGCAGACCACCAAATAAGGGCATTTCAGGGATGTGGCGGGATGGAATAGGTTGCCTCCTCTGTCAGGGTGAGGGGAAGCTGGGGCTTCATGATTGGCTGTTTTCAAACTGGCGGGGGACATTCCAGGTCTGCAGGTGAGGGGTGGGGGTCGTCGATGCACGGTGTTTTTCTCCAACCCACAGCAAAATGGCTGCTTGGTCGCCATCTTAAGGTAACTCTTACAATTACGTATTAGTGCCTGGTTGCTTTCTTAACTATCTCTTGGCCTGGCCATGGCAGAAAGAAGGTAGCTGGCACTGCTTTCCTGTTAGGCTCCAAAATTTGACACCTGCTGTAGAAAACCTCCATCAACCTTGTTAGGATTGAGTTATGAGATTGAAAAATGTAGAGTGAGCTGCAGAACTAAAGTTCATGTGTCCAGTGGAACTTTGTGAAAGCTGGGATATTATGAAGCCTGATGCACAAAGCTGGGCCCACCACACAGGGCCCCTTGTGAACTGAGTGGAAGGCCAAGGAAATTTCAGTAGGTGTACGTAAGGTACAAGAGCATTGCTGAGCTGAAATATTCTAAGAATTGTCAGTGTACCTACCAGTGAACTACAGTCACAATAATTCTTTGTAGCAAATCATCCCAAAGTCATTTATTCTTGCGTGTGTGCCTGGGAGTTGACTGATCTAGACTGGGTTTAGTTGGCTTCCTCTGCTTCAAGCTGTGGGTTCACCTGTGCTTATCTGCTCATTAACAGTAGGGCTCAGATATGCTCCATATGCGTTTACTCTGGGGCTCAGGCTGATAAGCCAACAGCTCTCTGGGGACGGTTTTTCTCATGGTGATGGCAGAGGTACAAGAGAGCAGGCCCAGCTGCATAAGCATATTTTAAGCTTCTGTTTGCATAATTTCTGCTAATATCCTTTTGACCAAAGCAAGTCATGAGGCATTTCACACAGTAAGGAGAAACACGCTCTCCCTCTAATGAGAGGAACTTTGAAGCCATGTGGCAAAGGGTGTGTGTGGATACAGGCAAAGGTGAAGGATTGGTGCTAATAAATCAATTAGTGGTACTGTCTAAATGTAATACACATTCATTTAATGGGCTACATAGTTGTGATAAGCATGCTGTCCCATATTTCAGACAGGTTCATAATAGAACAGGTCACTTGAGTTCACTTATATGAAGGATGCATTATTCTAAGAGGTCAATGGACAATGCCTTAAGCATCCCAAGGCAGGAAATGAGGCTGTACTGGTGAGACAGGATTGAAAACAGAAGTCAGGACATGGAGTTACCCTTATAGTTCTCCTGAAGTTGCATGACTCTTGGTATCTGCTTCTTTTGTATTTGCTTTATTAACTTGTTTCTCTGTGAGGACCAGTTTCTTCTGTCTTTCCAAGGTGCCTCTTCTGCCACTATTTTACCTTTCTACTGATTGTGGTGCTGGCGTGTCCCTGTGCTGATTTTTACCTACAATTTATGGCTTTTTAAATTAAAATGCCCATCAAAAACACTCACTGGGCTTCTCAGCTTAAATTATCCAGGGAATTTGGTTGCCTTTAGGTTGTTTTCAGTGGTTCTAAGAAAATGTGCCCCGAGGAGGTGGAATTACAGGGTAAATAGGAGCTAAACATGGCATTAGAATCTCTAAGAAGTATTGGCTTGGAGGCAAAAATAAACATGTCCATTTCACAGTTCCAAAAGATCTAGAGGAAGGAGAAATGTGCCATCCTGAAATATTTCACAAAACTCATTCCCCAAGGGAATTTATGCAAGCCTTACTGACATAGGCTCAAAAACCTCTTCTCGTATTTGGCCCCTACTTCTCTGACCTCCCAGCATGCTCTGTAAGTGCTCCTTCTTGGCCCTTCCTTCAAATACTTGTGCTCCTGGGACTCCTGTCAAACTGGACATCACCTGCAATCAAGGCCATGTGCCTGATGGTATAGCTGGTTGTGAGGTTCAAACGATGTTTTCAGAATCCTGTCTCTATTTCTCTAAACTTGTTTCCTCTCAGTTGACTCTTTGTGGGCTTAAGCATCTGCAGGTATGCAGCCTACTAATTTCACAGTGAGCAAAAGGGGATTATTTTCCCAATGGTTCCAACAAAACTTTCAGAATAGACTCTCACTGCCTAAGATTAGCCTGGTTGGAACAATATAGTTGTAGATGCTTTTGGCATTCCACCCAAATCCACTCTGTCAGCTGGTATACCCTTTCCCTTCCTTGGCTCTCTTCCTACTACCTAGAGCTGTTTCAGAGCTGTGGCTAGCAGCTAAAACCTGTGACCTTGACTTAATGAGAGTTGCCCTTGGCTGATAAGAACCTCTTAGCCCAGAGATGCCTGGAAGGTTACACAGCCTCTCTCTAGACCAATGACTGACAGATAAGTTACAAAAGGACAGCCAGCCTTGCCTCAAGACAGAAACAACTCTGTAATACAGTTTATGTTCCAGGGGTAAGCTTCCCCTTGCACATACAAAATCAAGCCAAATATTAGGCATGAATGTTCAGACTTTACCTGAAAACACTTCTCTGCTTGGGTTCTTTCTCTTTTCTATCTTGCTTCCCTCACTCCCTTGCATGTTTCTCCTGAGAGCTCTTCCTGTCTTTCTTACATCTTAATCCTTGCTTCAAGCTCTGCTTAGAGGGAACCCCATTTACGACACTTGCATATTTCAGAACCAGTTATTGAATGAGTACTTAAGGGGATAGATTATACTAAGGGATAATCCAGATCATATGCCCACCTCTTCCACATCAACCTGGATTCCTGAAAGTTTCATCAAGGACTTTGATTTATTCACCGTTAAAAGCCCCTATGTCCAGAATGGCATAGAGTAGACATTTAATAAGCCTGTAAATAAATTGATTGGACTGAGTGTATATTTATTATTTCCCAAGAAAACTGGGGAGTGTGGAAGGTTGGTGGTAACTGTCACCAGAGGAAACGGAATTGAGTGTAGGAATGTGAAATAATAGCTCTGCACTACACAGATGAACAAACAAGCAGAACTAGACTTCAAAACCTAAATCTTTTTCTCTCTGCCAAAGGCCAAGTTCCTCTCAATAACCAGTGTGCCAAGCATTTGTGATCCTAAGCAGTGTTTTCATTTTAAGATTTAAAATATATTCTAAGGAATGTGTTGCTTATTTGCCATCTGGTGAGTAGTGGAATTACTTCAAGGGGATAATGAGAATCTGCTTTTTTATTTAATATAAGAATTGTAGACAGCAGTAACTAAAATCCAGGAAGCACATTTTTTGCTGAGTCATTCACCCTTGCTCAAGACAAGCTTTTCTTTTGCATTGAATTTTAATGTGATGTTTCTTCATTGTCTTCTACCCTCTCCCCTGCTGTCAGCTAGTCAGTAATTTCTGTGGAGCTGGAGTGACATTGCTTTTCCAAAAGGATCAGGCAAACTCTGCTGAGACACTTCCAGGGATCCTCATGCCTTTTCACTTCCAAGTGCATATTCATGATTTCTCCCCCAAGGAAGAAAGACCTCACTGCAACACAAACTAGGCATCTGGAAGAAAAATCCACTTGTCTTCTCAAAATATATTAATTGTATTAAGCACGCTAGCATAATTCCAGCCCAAAGTAAAGCAGGTTTTAGTTAGTTTATTTTACTTGCTCTGAGAAAAAGTGGGCTTTCCATCAAGCTTTATGACATGATGAAAATTTGGGGAGTCACTGAATATTCTTATTCCAGAGAGATGTATTTACAAAGATCATACTGGGTTGGATGGGAACAAAGTCAAGTCAGGAATAGCCACCAAAATATTTTTGGTAGTCCAAAAAAAATATTGTTAACTTTTTTTTTCTTTTTTGAGAGAGAATGAAAAAGAGAAAGAGGGGAAAGCATGGGCATGAGTGATCAGGGAAGGGGCAGAGGAAGAGGGGGAGACAGAATCTTAAGCAGGCTCCATATCCAGTGCAGAGTCCAGCACAGAGCCCAGCACAGGACTTGATCTCATGACATGAGTTCATGACCTGAGCCAAAATCAAGAATTAGACCCTGAACCAACTGAATCACCCAGCTGTGCCATATTAATTAAAAAAAATTTTTTTTAATTTATTTATTTTTGAGAGAGTGGGAGAGAGAGAGAGAGAGACAGAGCACAAGTGGGGGAGGCAGAGATAGAGGGAAACAGATTCCAAAGCAGGCTCCACACTCCAAGCTGTCAGCACCGAGCCTGACGTGGGGCTTGAACCTATGAACTGTGATGTCATGAACTGAGCTGAAGTCAGAAACTTAATCGGCTGAACCAC
>NC_043704.1:123675267-123687923 GCF_006229205.1 Suricata suricatta | reverse complement strand
TATATATATATATATATATATATATACAATGGAGTACTACAAGGCAATGAGAAAGAATGAAATCTAGCCATTTGTAGCAATGTGGATGGAACTCGAGGGTGTCATGCTAAGTGAAATAAGTCAGGCAGAGAAGGACAGATACCATATGTTTTCATTCATAAGTCAAACAGGAGAAACTTAACAGAGGACCATGGGGGAGAGGAAGGGGGAAAAATAGTTGGGGAGAGGGAGGGAGGCAAACCATGAGAGACTCTTGAATACTGAGAACTGAGGGCTGATTGCAAGGGGGAGAGGGGAAGGGGGTGATGGGCATGGAGGAGGGCACTTGTGGGGATGAGCACTGGATGTTAAATGGAAACCAACTTGACAATAAACTACAAAAGAAAAATAATTAAATAAATAAAACATATTAAAAAAAGAAAAAACAATAAACAGGAGTGAAAAAGATCCAACTACAAAAAAAGAAAAAGCCCCTTGGAGTAAAATTGACCATCTCCAAGAATCGGTCTTGACTGTGCCAAGGGGTGGGGAACCATGCACGGGAGACTGGAAATAACAAGGCTCTCTGAGCCTCTGTACTCTCCATTTCAGCTGAATAATCTCTGTAGCTGTCACCAGGTGGCAGGTGTTGGGAGCCTGGGTCATAATGTGTAACCTTTGGGGTTAGGCGCTCAAAGCCAAGGACCAGTGAAAGAAGTTCAGTCCATATGATTTGGTCTTTAAATACAAAACTTATTGGGGCACCTGGGTGGCTCAGTCAGTTAAGCATTAGACTCTTAATTGACAGTACGGAGCCTGCTTGGGATTTTTCTCTCTCTCTCTCTCTTTCACTTTTTTTCTCTCTCTCTCTCCCCCTTTCTCTGCCCCTACCCAGCCCTTGTGCACATGCTCTTGCTCTCTCTAAAAATAAACTTACAAAAAAATTTTAAAAACAAAAATATAAAACTTATCATTAATATGAATTAGTCAACTGCTCGCTACTAGCAGGACTCACTTATGACTTTCATGGGCCCTGGGCACTTTTGAATTTTGGGGTCCCTTCCTCCGTAAAAAAAATATTAAAAATTATACTGTAAGACTGTGTTGTCAAACAAACAAATGAAAAGATACATAAGTACAGAGAACAAACTGGTGGTTGCTAGAGGGAAGGGGGAGATAAAGGCTTTCAGTTATGTAATAAGTCACAGAGATGAAAGGCACAGAGTAGAATAGTCAATGGTGTTGTAACACTAATGTATGGTAACAGATGGTAGCTACATGTGGGGTGAGCATAGCATAACATGTAGAATTGTTTAATCATTATGTTGTACACCTGAAACTACACCTGACACATGCCTGTGTGTTAACGATTCCTCAATAATAAAAATTTAAAAAGACTGTTGATATAATGATTAATATAATGCAGGCTGGATTTACTTTTTTTGTTGTGTTAAAATATACATAATATGAAAGTTACCATTTTAGTCATTTTTAAGCTTGGAATTCAATGACATTATGTATATTTATATATTCATTGTTATATTTATAGAGAATTAAAATTATTTTAATATATAAATATTTTATTAAATAAAATAAATATTTTCTTAAAATTTATAGAGACTTAAAATTAAATAGAGTGAAAATTAAATTTTCATGGACCCTTAAAAGTATCATGGACCCTACAGAGTATACTTGCTTTGTCTAATTGGTAAGTTGGCCTTGACTATGAGATGGCAAAAAAAGGCAAGAAAGAGCAAAATTGAAATGCTCTCAAATTCACTTTATAGTTCACACACACAAAATGACATTCAAATTAACCTTTTCTTTCTGCAGGGAAACACTAATCCTGGGAAGTCCTGTGTCTGAGTGGATGGAGGCAGACTGTGACCAAGCCCTGTTTGTAGCCCTTACTAGCCGTGTACCACAGCCAGCATGGAGGATGGGGGGCGGTGGGGGTGGGGGGGGGCTTGAGACAGTCCCAGTGAGAAGCTTTGGGAACAGGTGGGGATTGGGGGCAAGGGGGAGGGGACAATGCCAGTAGGCTCAGAAATAGCACCAACACCAGCTTTTGGCCAAGAAGTCTGTGCAGAGACTCCAGATGAAGCCCAGGGGTCCAATGGGGAGAATCTAGAGTTCAGTAGAGGACATATGTATCAGTCACAGTTGCAAACTAGAGTTGTTCTTGCTGCAAGTGCCACCAATTGCCTGAAACTGTGTGCCCATGGGCACTACTTTTCTCAAGCCTCAGTTTCCCCATCTGTGCAATTAGAATCAGACTAATGACCCCTAAGTATGATGAACCATTTGCCTATTTTCAGTTTCCAAATAGCTCCACAACTTTTTTTTTCCTGTTCTAGGTCTTGTTGAAACTCAGAGCTTAATGTCCAAGTTTCTTAGCAGAAGTTGCAAATTGTTAACTGCTGGGCCAAATCTGTCCCACAAGTGAGATTTGTTTGCCCTGCTCAATGTTTTTAAACTTTGACTTAAATGCTAGCACTCCTGAATCAGGAGATGCTTCATAGAACTCTGAACTTCTGCCTTCTCTTGAAAAGTTGGCAGTGCTCCCTTGCCACCACCAAGTCCTGATTCTCTGGTCTTTCTGTCATCTGCATGTCATAAAGGGAGGTTGGTGTGTCATGTTTACTTAATAGAGAGGGAGAGACAGAGAAGAGAAGGCATTTGATTTGCATCCTGCTAGTAAAGTCCCGTATCTTTTTCTGTATCCAAATGATTCAGAACCAAGGAAGCTTACAAAAAGCTTCCCAGGGAGTAGACTACACTCACTCACACTGCTTCTCCCCTCCCCCACTGCTTGGCCCCTTCTGTCCTTTGTGTGAGTTTCAGTTGCATCACATGGCACCCTAGTATGCTAAATTTTTTCAGTTCCAAAAAGCTATAGACTGTAAAATGTTTTTCAATCTATTAAATTGTATTAAACAGACATCTAGGTCAGAGGACCCCATGACATTAAATGAACTCATCCATCAACACATGATTTCAGAAGCTTTAAAACATCTGTAAATCAAGGAAAATAAGGTAATGATTATTTTATACTCTTTCTCTCCAACAGATTTGTGAACTTGGTTGGGTAAGGGACAGTACCTTTTTGGCCCTCTCCCTTTCCTGCTCCTGCCGTGCCTGTTGATGCCCTGAATGAATGTTTCATTTGGAAAAATTTCTAGACCCTCCCTTAGTTACCATGGTAATCCAAAATTGGTTTCACAGTCTTATGTACCAAGGGAAGTCCTGCTGAGGAGGGCTGCCTGCTGACCTGGACCCTGAACCGTGTTGCACATGCTGGCTTTTCCTCCTGGGCAAGCAGAACATTGATGGAAATAAAACACTTGCAATGAAAACTTCAGGGATAGCCTTCTGAATATAAAACAATTTATTTAAAATAATTCTGTTGTCAATTGTCAGATTTTATATAAATGCAAAAAAAAAAACCTCACCAAAAACCACAAAAACAAAACTGTCCTCTCAAATTGGTTTCTCAGTGAGCCTTAAATAATTGGAACAAAGGACTCTCAATGGAGAGTTAGAAAATCTATTCTCACGGTTCAGTAATTTGTTGAACTTCTGTTGAATCCATAATTCTAAGAAAGAATACCTATAAATACAATAATGCCTTCCATTTCCTAGGTGCCTATTAATAATGTTTCAGGCACTTCACATCCACTTACTTGACAAGCATTTATACATTACTTCCTAAGTGCCAGGCACTGTTCTAAGCACTTTGCACATAGTAATTTGTTTAATTCTCATAAAAAGTCTATGAATCAGCTTCTATTGTCCCCATTTTACAGATAAAGAAATTAAGGTACAGAGATGTTAAGTGATTTGCCCAAGGTCACACAGCTAGTACGCTATAAAGACAAAATTCAAACCTGGCTGCCTAGCTCCAGAATCCATGCTCCTAATCGAGTTGTTACAGTCTCTCTTAATTCTTTCAATAATTCAATAAAATAGGTGTTACTATGGTTACTGTACAGATTGGATACTGAGGCTTTGTCAGGTAATGTGTCGCTATGGTTTCTCTCTTCTTGACCATATTCTGATCTGGGGAAATTCTGGAAACTCTCCTAAGGGTTAGACTCAACCCTCCTTTTTCCACCTCCCCATATTCACACATATACAGAAAATTTATAACACTTCTCTCAAACTTGTTTTTAGGAGATTAGGAGCCCCTAACTTTGTAGGTAAATTATTTTGAAGCGATGATCTAAGGCATGTGCTGGTAGGAACTGAATATGCAAATTTAATGAGTTTAATTAATTTGAAGAGAGTGTTTCTTTTAAGATCACAAAAAAACTGCTTTTTGAAGTGAGAGCTGGTAATTTAGAAAATAGTAACTTAAATGCTTAAAGCATCTGAATTGTAATATCCTAGGAAAGTGCTCTTGGAATATGGAGGAGTAATTGCCTTCCACAGATGAGAAATCTGCCAGAAGGGGGAAAACATAAATTAACAGCTTAAAGTTGGGGTCACTTTTCTAAGCCAAATTGTGAGTGCCTTGAACATGCAGTAGTAGAATGGCCCACCGGGATGGAGCTGTCTTGGTTTTAGCATTCCAAGTCCCTCATTCCAAGGAAATCTCTCAGTCCTGAGAAAACCAGACGGTTGGTCACCCTAACTTAAGGACCAGTTTAGGTGACAATTTATGAGAGAAATTCACTGTTGGACAGAGAAGAGGAACTGAAGGGAGAGGGGAAGGGCACTTTGGGTGGAGGGAGCAGCTTGAACAAAGGCCAGAGGGATGAAATGGAGGTTTGGGGGGACTACAGGGATCCTGTGTAGCTCTAGTTTGGAGCTGACAGAAGAGGCAGAGTGGAAAGTAAGGGGAAGAGAGGTGGCTGGCCAGATATCAAGCTGATGGAATGTGAAATGGGCAGATAGAATTTTACAATCCTGGTTCAATGCAGAGAAGCTTATCCTCTGTACTAATGAGCAGTTTTCAGGACCAGGAGCCCTTTTGTGGTGGTGGTTTTTAGTCTCGGGTCTTAATTTAAGACAAAACAAAATAGAAATTGGCTTGGCTTGCAGAATCTTAACTCAGTGATCTTCAAACAATTTTGCTCCTAAGTTCCCTAAAAGAATTTGAAAACTATGCATGCCTTTGCATATTTTTAAGTTGATCTTTAATATGTCTATCAAAAGTGTAATCATTGCAAAGGATATACTTTCTGATACCTTATAAATATTGGAGTTTTAAAATGAATAGTTTTATACGTTTTTAAAAATTTTTTTTTAATGTTTTTTATTTATTTTTGAGAGACAGAGAGAGCGCGAGCAGGGGAGGGTCAGAGAGAGAGGGAGGTACAGAATCCGAAGCAGGCTCCAGGATCTGAGCTAGCTGTCAGCACAGAGCCCAATGCGTGGCTTGAACCTATGAACGCAAGATCACGACCTGAGCCGAAGCCGGACGCTCAGCCGACTGAGCCACCCAGGCACCCCTATACTTTTTAAAAATGAATCCAGTGCAATCTAAATACCAAAGCAACTCAATACCCTCTTTCAACTAATATCTTCTTCACATATATATGATTAACCTCTTTATCAAGGGGAAATTTTAAATCATTCTTTTTTTACCTTCTTTTTTCCAAAGTTTATTTATTTATTTTGAGAGAGAGAGAAAGAAGAGGAGGAGCAGGGGGTGGTGGCGGGGAGAGAATCCCAAGCAGGCTCTGCACTGTAAGTGTGGAGCCCACGGCAGGGCTCAAACCCACTAACCATGAGATCATGACCTGAGCCAAAACCAAGACCTGGCTACTTAACTAACTGAGCCACCCAGATGTCCCCCATTTTTCCCTTCTTTTTAAATTATATTTCCATTTTACTTCCTTCACAGAATTTCATCCTAATATATCTTTTTATTTGAAAGGCTTTTATTGATCATAACATTATACTTCTTTGTGACAAAAAATATGTATATAAATGGAAGTGGAATTTTTTTTAAATCTTTTTTTTAATGTTTTTGTTTATTTTTGAGAGAGAGAGAGAGAAAGCGTGAGCAGGGGAGGGTCAGAGAGAGAAGGAGTCACAGGATCTGAAGACAGGCTCCAGGCTCTGAGCTAGCAATCAGCACAGAGCCTGACGCGGGGCTCGAACCCACGAACCATGAGATCATGACCTGAGCCAAAGTCGGACTCTTAACCGACTGAGCCACCCAGGCGCCCCTGGAAGTGGAATTTAAAAAATATTTGCTATGACCACTAGATTTTAATTATTCAAACATTGCTTCTGGATTGAATTATCATTATATTTACTATAAATACATAATTGATCAAATCAACAAAAATATATCACAAACTTTGATAAGTAGTATTAAACATAAAAATTAAAATTTATCAGAATAAGTCTATTAATGAGGTGAAGGGCTATTTGAAAACTTGGTTCATGAGGATCCCTGGGCAGCTCAGTTTGTTAAACCTTCAACTCTTGATCTCAGCTCAGGTCTTGATCTCAGGGTCGTGAGTTCAAGATTTGTGTTAGGCTTCATGCTGGGCGTGGAGCCTGTTTAAAAAAAATTAAAATTAAAAATTGGTTCATGAATGCATGACTGGAAATTACTTATTGCTGGAATGAGACAGCATTCAGCATCAATCACATTATTTGTTTATATATATTAAACATTGAGAAATCTTTTTGTTTTTTAATTTTTTCATGTTTTATTTATTTTTGAGAGAGAGAGACAGCATGAGCAGGGGAGGGACAGAAAGAAACAAAAGAGCTAGCTGTCAGCACAGAGCCTGATACAGAGCTCAAACCCCCAAACCGCGAGATCATGACCTGAACTGAAGTCGGATGCTTAACCAACTAAGCCACCCAAGCACCCCAGAAATCTTTTTATTTTTTTAAAGATTTTCTTTTTAAGTAACTACTACACCCAACATGGGGCTCAAATTCACAACACTGAGATCAAGAGTCACATACTCCACTAATTGAACTAGCCAGGTGCCCCAAGCCTTGGGAAATCTTATTTGTGTAAATAAGATGATGGAGGGGCACCTGGGTGGCTCAGTCAGTTGAGCTTTTGACTCTTGATTTCAGCTCAGGTCATGACCCCAGGGTCATAGGATTGAACCCCTGAGTGGGGCTTTTTGTTGAGCAAAGAGCCTGCTTAAGATTTTCTCTTTCTCTTCCTCTCCTCCTCCCCCCACACCATGTGCACATGTTCTCTCTTTCTCCCTCTCCCTGTCTCTCTCTCTCTCCCTCTCTCTCCCTCTCTCTCTCTCAAAAGTAAAATAAAATAAGATGATGGAAATGGAAGGCATTTTGTTATTAACAAATGTCACTCAATGCTTCAAACTCCTCTTAAGTTATATGCCCAAAACTAGCCATGATATAAAAAATTATTTTTCATGAGATCAGCTGATAACTTTGATTAGATCCTCCAATTTTGTTGAAGAATGAATAGGAAACACCTGGTTTACAGAAAGCTTTTATCCAATGGTTCACTTTTCTCAGACCAACACCAAAAAATCAAATCCTTCATAACACAGTACATGCGTATTCTTTTTTGGTGTACCACAGTGAGATTCAGGATGTGTGAGCAGTGTGCTTTTCTTTTGTAAAGAGGGAGAAGGATAACTCTAAAATGGTAGGTAGGAAAGGAGAACGGGCAGGATACTAACTCCCAGCAATCATTTAGAACAAAAGAAATAAGAAAGTTGAGGATCTGAAAATTGTTCTCTTAGAATCATCTTGCCTTTGAACCCCTTGGAGAGTCTTCATGGGCCTCTAGGGCCTCAGGTTGAAGACCACTGTCTTAGGACATGTTATTGCTGACCTGTGTGGGAACTGGTATAGGAATGTCTGCCTCCCCAGTCCACATCAAACTTTGTAAATAAGAATTTTCTAAGAGACAGAAATCCTCTTCCTGTGGCTTGCCATGTTGGTCTTTTCCTTAAACTTGAAAATGTTTGTCTTAGAGGAGTTCCTTTACCTTGAGCATTCTGTATCTGTATCATGACCCTTATTCAGCTCTACTTCTTAACCTTGGGCCCTCTGCTGATGGGTGTCACCAGTAGATGCAAAATACCAGGAGATGTCTTTCCTATCCCTACCCTGTTTCACAGGGGCTAACCCCAGGAAAAGATTCCAAGGGAGTCATTATCTTTGGTGATGGTGTGCAGATTCTTATTTTGAACATACCAAAGGGAAATGCAAATAGACCCAGAAGTCTGATATTTTTCAGGCTGAATCCTTAGCACAATTTCCCCCAACTCTGACCATGAACACCTCTCATCCCTTTAAAGATCTCTCTCTCTCTCTCTCTCTCTCTCTCTCTCTCTCTCTCTCGCGATCTCTCAAACACACACACACACACACACACACACACACACACACCCACCAAGACCTGAAAATGTTTTGGGCAGTGGGAAATCTATTTAGCCTGAGCCTGGAGAATATACTGAAGAAGTCAAAACTAAAAGCAATGAGGCAGTGAGACTACTTAGGAGACCATTATGGTCGATGCAAGAGATGATAATGGCCTGAATTCATTCAGGCAAGAATAGAGGAGATGGAAGGAATCAGTAGTCTTGGGAGATGTTGAAGAAAAGGAAATGACCTATTCACTTAATGGCTGATTGGATTGATGAGAGAGAGTAAGGTTCATGATAAGTCCCACTCTTCTGAGATGAGTAACTAGATAAAAGATAGCATATCCACCAATCAAATACAAAGAAAGAAATGAATTTGAGAAGATGGCAAATTAAATTTTTGCATGATTAATTTGAGGTACCTTCTGAATAGAAATAATTTTTTTCATTTTTTTTGTTTGTTTTTGAGAGAGAGAGAGACAGAACATAAGTGGGGCAGTGGGCAGAGAGAGAGAGAGAGAGAGAGAGAGAGAGGAATAGAATCCAAAGCAGGCTCCAGGCTCCACACTGTCAGCACCGAGTCCGGCACAGGGCTTGAATCCAAAAGCCTGCAAAATCGTGATCTGAGCCGAAGTCAGACACTCAACCAACTGAGCCACCTGAGCACCCCAATAAGAATAATTTTAAAGTAAGCCGTTAAGTACATGGGTCTGGACGCCAGAAAGGGGTCTGGGTTAAAGATACAAGTTTAGGAAACCAATACTCTATAGGTGGATGTTCAAGTCATAAAAGAGGATTAGATTACCAGAGAGGATGTAGAAAGAGATGAGGAGAGGGCCAAATGCAGAATCCTTAGAAAAACAAACATTTAAGTCTGGGCAAAGTAGAAGAGAAGCTAGCTAGAGATGATAAAAACAGAAGAAAGGGGGAAAGTGAACCTAGAAAGGGAGGAGAGCTTCCAGGAAGACACAAATGGTCCCCCGAGTTAAATGTCTAAAAAATATGCATTGGATCTCTCCTGGATAGGTGCAAACACCATTTTTTTTTGCCCAACCCTATTGCTCCGTTAATAATTCCTCCATTTCCTTCTCTCATCCAAATGCTAAAATTCTGGAAGGAGTTGTTTTCTATTTCTGTCTCCAATTCCTCATTTCCAGCTGTCTCTTTAGAATCCAGCAGTATGACTTCTGTCTATTCCATTATACTGATGTTGATCTTTCAAGGATCTTCATGCTGTTTTATCAATGGCCTTTTCTCACTCCAGTCATTTGGAAATGATGTCAGGAAGTAGCAGTAGGAGTGTAGGAAAGTGAGAAAGAAAAAGGAAGGAAGCCAATAAATGGTGCTCTATCAACTCAGTTACCACTATGTGTAACTAAACCTAAATCCTGCCTGTGCACCCTAAGAATCAGCATAGAGCATGAGCCCAGAGTTATCCTAAGAGGTGTGGGATCTGGGGTGTTTATACATCTACTTCGGTCAGTTATTGATTGAGGGTTGCTGTTTTGGAATGAGGACAGGGAAGCATCAATTCCCTAGTGTTTCTGGCTTGATACTGATGGCGTAGAGTGGTTTCCAGCAGCCAAAGGCCTTTAGACAATTGGAGTCAGAAGTCCCATCCTGTAACTGTAAGACCTGATACTATCTGAATAGGGCACTGACTAGGTCTGTGCCTTCTTGGTTTCCTTAATATATTTTATTCTGCCCACTACTGTTTCTTCATGTAATCTCTTTAATTTCTGTCCTGGTAAGCTGACCAGGTTTTTATTCCTATCTTTGCCCTCTTTCTTTCTATAAATGGTTATTTCTTTCTTCTGCTTCTTAAACAAGAGCAACTGGAAGGTGAAACTCTAGTCCTCAGTCCTCTCTCTCTGTTCCTTGTTTCTGTATACACATACTTGATATTTTTTCTGTCCTCATTACCTCAACTCTTGCTTCTATGCAGATTACTCCCAGTGTGTTGCATATAATTATGTTCAATGACTTAACTGTTTAAAATTTATTTAAAGATCTTCAGGAAAAAAAGACTTTGGGTATCTTTTATAACTCAACAGACTGAAAAATCTATAAATGTCTGCTGGGAGTCATTCAGGAATTACACTTCCCGCTGACAGTGTGAGAAGCAGGCTCAATATATGACTCAGCTTGCAATCAATGGAGCATTATGCTTCAAGGAAATGGGAAAGTCTTATACCAGTTTAGAATTTGTCACTAAATCTAGCCTGCTTCTTAGTCTACAAAGAAGTACAGCTCCCTACTGTCAAGGCCTGAGCTCTTGGGATCTTTGCCTATTTCCTGGACAGAGCCATAATTAACAATGTTTGCTATCAAGAAAAGCAGCATGATTGAAGCCCTCAAGTCAAGCCAGTGAAAGTGAAAGAGAGAGAGCGAGAGCGAGAGAGAGAGAGAGAGAATGGAGCAGTGAATGTAGTAGGGTGGTTATTCCAGAGGTAGAGCCTAAGGGAAGAGTAAGGGGAAGGTTTCCGGGCAGGTTTTTGGCTCTGGCTCCATCCATCCAGTGGCTTCTCAGGGAGTGGCGGAGGGGAGAGAGAGTTTTAGACTTTTAGACTGGGCTCAGTATTCTGCTATCATCATTTACAGTTTTCCTTTGGCTTCTGTCTTTAACTCACATCTGTGTTTTTAACTATTTAAGAGTGGAGCACTGAAAATTTGGTTGGAAGATCTAAGCACATCACAGGGGCTTTGTTAAGAAGCCCAAGATTCCTGATTTTTAAAAAAAATATATGGTCTATTTACAATTTTTTGTTTATTTTCTTTCTAGAAGTTAGCAAGATGTTCTGTTTGTCCCCAGAGTTCTGAAATCTCACTAAGATATGCCTTGATGTGGGTCGATTTTAGAGTACTGTGCTGGGTACTCTATAGGCCCTTTTAATTTGTAAAGTAGGATATTATCCTGAATTATTTCAAGAATTATTTCCTTCCCAGGGTGTCTGGGCAGGGGAATGGGTGTGGGGTGGTGGGGTGGTGGGAGGCTTAGTCAGTTAAGCATCTCTTTTTTTTTTTAATTTAAATAGTTTATTACCAAGTTGGTTTCCATAGCATCTAACTCTTAATTTTGCCTCAGGTCTTGATCTTATGGTTGTGAGATGGAGCCCTAGGGTCAGGGTCCATGCTGACAACACAGAGCCTGCTTGGGATTCTCTCTCTCTTTCTCTCTCTCCACTCTCCCATTGACTAGCACATTTTCTTTCTCTCTCTCATGATAAATAAATAAACTTAAAAAAAGAGAATTATTTTCTTTCCTCTGTGCTCTCTGTCCTCTTTCTGGACTCTTTATTTGGATGGTGGACTTCCTGAGCAGGTCTTCTAATTTTCTTACCTTTTCAGATTTTCTTACCTTCTAATTTTCTTATCTTTTCTTACCAACATTCCATCTTTCTGCCTTTTTGCTTCCATATCATGGGAGACTGGATCTTTCAATCTTTTTATTAAGTTTTTAAAAAGTATGCAATATTATATTTAAAATTTTAAGGCTCCTCTTCTACAAATATACCCTTTTCCTTTTTATAAATCCCCTTTTATAAATTCATCATTTCAGGGAGCATCTATGTGGGTCAGTTGGTTGAACATCTGACTCTTGTTTTCAGCTCAGCTCATGATCTTGAGTTCATGGGATTGAGCCCTATGTGGGGATCCACACCCAGGACTGAGCCTGCTTGGGATTGTCTCTCACCCTCTACCATTCATGCTCTCTCTCTCTCAAAAATAAAAAAGTTTATAAATACATCCTTTTTTTTTCTTTTAATGTTGGAATGTATCCATCTGAGAACTTTGATAATCAAAAACTTTTTTTCCGCTTTCTGCCTGTGGACGCCGCCGAGTAAGCATGTTGAAGTCTCCCCTCCCACCGCCATCATGTCTAAGTCAGAGTCTCCCAAAGAGCCTGAACAGCTGCGGAAGCTTTTCTTCGGAGGGTTGAGCTTTGAAAACAACCGATGAGAGTCTGAGGAGCCATTTTGAGCAACGGGGAACGCTTACGGACTGTGTGGGAATGAGAGATCCGAACACCAAGCGCTCCAGAGGCTTTGGGTTTGTCACCTATGCCACTGTGGAGGACCCATGGACCCATGAAAGGAGGAAATTTTGGAGGCAGAAGCTCTGGCCCCTATGGTGGTGGAGGCCAATACTTTGCCAAACCGTGAAACAAAGGTGGCTATGGCGGTTCCAGCAGCAGCAGTAGCTATGGCAGTGGCAGAAGGTTTTAATTACTGCCAGGAAACAAAGCTTAGCAGGAGATGAGAGCCAGAGAAGTGACAGGGAAGCTACAGGTTATAACAGATTTGTGAACTCAGCCAAGCACAGTGGTGGCAGGGCCTAGCTGCTACAAAGAAG
>NC_043704.1:123666039-123675167 GCF_006229205.1 Suricata suricatta | reverse complement strand
TAGTCTGATCATGACGCTGAATAAATGTGTCTTTTTTTAAATGTGCTGTGTAAAGTTAGTCTACTCTGAAGCCATCTTGGTAAACTACCCCAACAGTGTGAAGTTAGAATTCCTTCAGGGTGATGCCAGGTTCCATTTGAAATTTATTTGCAACCTGCTTGGGCACAAAATCCATTGTCTCCACAAATATTGGTGTGGTGGAACTGACCGTTAATATGTTGTGACCTGGAGTTCACCGTTAAAAGGGTCACCCAAGCAAAGTCCTGGAGTTTATTTGGTTATTAATATGATTGTTGGCACATCCTATGCAATATATCTAAATTGAATTATGGTATCAGATAAAATTATAGATGGGATTAAAGCTTGTGTATCATCCATTATCATGTGTAATCAATAAACGATTTAATATTCTCTTGAAAAAAAGAAACTTTTTTTCCTTCCCTGGATAGGCTCTGTTTCCTCAAAGTTATCTTCATGCATTTGTTTCTTTTGGTGTCTCTGAGGCTTTCCTTAGATGTGTGGTGATCTTTGGCTTCTGCTCATATTCAAGGATGGCACATAAAAAGCTGACCGGAAGCTCTGAGAACATGAATTGGGGTTTGCCAATTGTGGATTTCACTATACAGTTGTCTAGCAGGGCCAACTGATTAGCAAATCCCTCTGTCAGAATTTTGAAGTTTTCTCTTGAGCTTGTCAGAATGATCAGAGAAAGATCTTATAGTCTCCTGGACAGTACAGACCTGGCTGCCAGTCTGTAGGGAGAAGAGGGCGGGTTGTTTGAATATTCACTATGTAAACATTCACATCCTCCTGGTTTCCATACAGATCTCCCTATCCTCAGTTGTGCCTTGATGTCCAGTGTAGACCTTCAGATTTTCCTTCTTCAGAGAACATTCCTCTTTACTCTCAGAGGAAAGGCCTCCAGCCTCCCTTTAGGGTTGGGACCTATGGTTTTTAACTTTTTTGTTTGGCATTAAGTATACTTATATTGTTGTGCAACCATCAACATCTATTTCCAGAACTTTTTATCTTTCCCAATGAAATTCTATACTCATTAAATATTAAGTCCCTATTCTCCCACCCACCCTGCCCCTGGTACTACTGTTCTATTTTCAGTATCTATGAATTTGACTCAGTACCTTATGTAAGTAAATTCATGCAATATTTGTCCTTTGTGAGGTACTTGAATGGCTCAGTCAGTTGAGTGTCCAACTCTTGGTTTCTGCTCAGGTCATGATCTCAGGTTCATGGGTTTGAGCCCTGCATTGGGCTCTGCACCGACAGTGCAGAGAGCCTGCCTAGGATTCTCTCTCTCCCTCTCTCTTTTTCTCCCTTCCCTGCTCATGTACTCTCTCTCTCTCTCTCAAAATAAATACATAAACATTCCAAAAAAATTTTGTCCTTTGTGACTCGTTTATTTTACTTAGCCTAATGTCCTTTGAGTTCATCCATGTTGTAGCATGGGTCAGAATTTCCTTCCTTTTTAAGGCTGAACAATATTCCATTATATGTATATATCACATTTTGTTGGTTCATTCATCTGTCACTGCATATTTTGATTGCTTCTACCTTTTGGCTATTGTGAATAGTGCTGCTATAAACATGGGTATACAAATATTTGTTCAAGTCCCTGCTTTCATTTCTTTTTAATATGTACCCACAAGTAGAATTGCTGGATCATATGATAATTCCATTTTTAATTTTTTGGATAATTGCCACACTGCTTTCCATAGTGGCTTTTCTGCTTTACATTCCTACTAGTAATGCACAAGTGTTCCAATTTCTCCACATCCTTGCCAACATTTGATATTTTCTGTTTGTTTGCTTGTTTGCTTGTTTTATAACTAATTGTTGTGAAGTGGTATCTCATTATGGTTTTGATTTGCATTTTATTAATGATTAGTGATACTGAACATTTCTTCATGTGCATATTGGCCATTGTATATCTTCTTTGAAAAAATGTCTACTTGAGTCTTTTGATAATTTTTTATCAGTATCTTTGTTGTTGTTGTTGAATTAAAAACCTTTCTCAGATAAATTATTTGCAAATATTCTCTTCCATTCTGTGTGCCGTTTTGGTTCACTCTATTAACAGTTTCTTTTGATATACAAAAGACATTTAATTTTGATTTGCTTCTTTGGTCATCCAAGAAATCATTGCCAAATCCAGTGTGATGAAGTTTTTACCCTATGTTTTCTTCTAAGAGTTTTGGTTCTTATATTTAAGTTTTTGACCAATTTTGTGTTAATTTTGCATATGGTTTAATTTGCTAGTGGATATCCAATTTTCTCAAATCATTGTAAAAAAAAGATGTCCTTTCCTCATTGCATGGTCTTGGCACCCTTTTCTTGATCATATATGTAAGATTTATTTCTGGGCTCTCTATCCTATTCTATTCGTTTATAGGTGTCTCTTATGCTGCTACCACACTCTTTTGATTACTGTAGTTTTGTGGTAAGTTTTGAAATTAGGATATGTGAGATCTCCGATTTTGTTCTTCACTTTCAAGATTGTTTTGGTTTTCCATATGAATATTAGGATGGAATTTTCTATTTCTGCAAAAACATCTTTGCGTTTTGATAGGGATTGCATTGAGTTTGTAGATCACTTTGGGTTGTATTAACATCTTACTAAATTTAAGTCTTATAGTCCATGAACATGGGTTGTCTTTCCATTTGTTTTTGTCTTTAATTTCTTTCAGCAATGTTTTATAATAATTTTCAGCATACACGTTTTTTTGTCTTTATTGTTAAGTTTATGCTTAAACACTTCATTCTTTTTGATGCTATTGTAAATAGAATTGTCTATTAATTTCCTATTAAGATTGTTCATTGTTAGTATGTTGAAATGCAATTGATTTTTAAGCATTGGTTTTGTGTCCTTAAATTTTGCTTAATTCATTTATTAATTCTAACAGTTTCCTTTGGTAGAGTATTTAGGGTTTTAAACATATAAACTCATGTTATCTATGAACAGAGATAATTTTACTTCTTTTCAATTTGGATGCTGTTTCTTTTTCTTGCCTAATTGCTCTGCCTAAAACTTTTCATAGTATGTTGAATAGAAGACATAACAGTGGGAATCCTTGTCTTATTCCTGAGGAAAAGTCTTTCAACATTGAGTATAATGTTAACTGTGGGTTTTTCATATATGACCCTTATGTTCTTTTTATTCCTACTTTGTTGTGTGTGTGTTTTTTTTAATGTTTTATTTATTTTTGATACAGAGAGAGACAGAGCATGAGAGGGGGAGGGGCAGAGAGAGAAGGAGACACAGAACCGGAAGCAGGCTCCAGGCTCTGAGCTAGCTGTCAGCACAGAGCCTGACGCGGGGCTCGAACCCATGAATGTGAGATCTGACCTAAGCCGAAGCCGGAGGCTTAACCGACTGAGCCACCCAGGCACCCCTGTTGTGTGTTTTTATCATGAATGTATTTGCATTTTTAATAACCAGAAATTTTCACACACAAAAGAATCAAGATTTCTATCCCTTATTTTAAAATCTTAAAATCTTTTAACACTGAATTTACATTTCGTTATGGTCTTTGAAGCTAAATTAGCAATTACTCTCTTTCTACAGCATGTTCTTCAGACATAATATCCATCTAAGCTTTTTCAATCATTTTGCACATCTAGAGGGATTTACTTTTCGGCTTCTGTTATCATAATAGCAAACATTTACTCAGTGCTTATTGGTGCCAGATATTGTCCTAAGTTTTTTGCATATATTAACTTAATGTACACAATGTACCCCTGTGTAGTAGTTATTATTACCCCCCTTATCTGATAAAGAATCTAAAGCATAGATCTAGTAAGTGGTGAAATGAACAAATATGGTAGTAGAGTAGGAAATGGTAATGAAGAAAGAATTGATCGGGGAAAAAAGATCTGTATTATTTTATACATAATTTTTTAAAGTTTATTTATTTGTTTTGAGAGCACACATGATCAGAGGAGGGACAGAGAGAGAGAAGAAGAGAGGGAATCCCAAGCAGGATCTGCACTATGAGCACAGAGTCTGACATGGGGCTCGAACCCACAAACTGTGAGGCCATGACCTGACCTGAAGTCAAAAGCCAGACACTTAACTGACTGAGCTCCCCAGGGGCCCTGATTTTATATATAAATTGAAGACTAAGGCAAGTGCTTATACTTTGTGACAGTAAAGTTGCCTCACTTATTTCAAGATATGTGGTTATGTGCCAGGTACTTGAGGCTGATAAAAGTCTGAAGGCTGATGTTACTGTGTGCCTTCCTGCGTGGGTATACAAACTAAATCTTAGTTGTTTAGCCCAGAGTGCTACAAGTACTGGGCTTTGTGTCTGATTGCAAGAATGAAGTAGTGGCACTGATGGGAGAAGCAAGTATTTCTACAATGGTAATCAGAAACTCTAGAAACTTCTTTGGACTTTGAGGGATCTGAATTGTTTACTGGGACTAGAAAAAAAGACCTCTTGTTTTATTTTACAATTTTTTAAAATGCTTATTTATTTATTTTGAGAAATAAAGAGAGAGAGTATTAGGGATGAACAGAGAGAAAGGGAGAGAGAGAGAATCCCAAGCAGGCTCCATGCTATCAGCACAGAGCCCTATATGGGGCTGAATCCCACAAACTCTGAGATCATGAGCTGAGCTGAAATCAAGAGTCAGATGCCCAACCTACTGAGCCATCTGTGCACCTTGACCTCTGTGCTTAAATAAAGGCTGTGTGTATATGGAAACTCAGAACAAAAAACCTTTAAAAAACCTTTTCTGGCGTCTCTTTCTATAGGAACTGCAAGACATTACACTTTATTTTTTAGGTCGAAAGAACATGTCAGCTGACTTGCTGCTCATGTCAATATGTTTCTTTTCAAAAGAAACACTAGTTCAGTATTTAAAAAAATTAAAAAGTAATATAAATTTAGCTGAAGTTTCTTTGAGAAATACCTGTAGTATACATGTCCTTTTTCACCTACCCATCACTATATGATTTCTTCTGATAACAGAACCGTGATTTTCCTTGGAGAATGAGCTCTCCTCCATTCTTTGTGCCCAGACTAAGGCATAAAGTTGAGTACATGTTTCAGAATTTGCTAATAAGACATAATTCCAAGACTTTATTGGAATTACTTGGAAGTAAATGCTCTGTTTCTACTTGAATTGTTAACTGTAAGGATAGCATAATTTGAACACTGGGGAAAGGTGGGGAGGTAGGAAGAAATCACTAAATGTGAATAAATTCTTTGAAGTCAAAGAGAATAGAGACCATATCCTGATCACATTGTTTGCACTCTGGATCCAGCCATACCTGAAGCTATCTATACAGATATGTATTTTTCAAATATTAAGCTACAAATATTCCTTTCTTTTAAGTTAAAAATTCCTTAATTTTTTATTCCTGGTACCACTACCACAATTTACAGGGCAATATACCTGATGTAATGAAAAGAAAAAGAAAAAGACAAAGCTACAACAGATAAAAGACCTCAGGAATGTACATCTAATTGACACTACATTGCATTAATCAATAGCTGCACTTTTTGCAAACTGTGGCTATGACAGTCCTGAACAAGAAGGGTTTCCTGTTTAAGCTGCAGTAACTTTTCTGACTATGGATCATCGTTCCTTCTGTGGCAGATTTTTACAGTTCCTCTAATGCATTTGGGACGACTGTCTCAAAGTTACCTGCAGCTTTCCTGACAACTCCTCGCTCTCTCTCCTGCTAAGAACTGTAGCCCTTTTTTTCTGAAAATTTTTAGAATCTTCTGCTACCATATCCACCACCTCCACCACCAGATCCATAACCACCACCATAGGGACTGCACGAGCTTCTTCCACCAAAACTGCCCCCCTTCATGGGTCCATAATTTGATTGCTGTTGTCCATTATAATTCCCAAAATCATTATAGTTCCCACCACCACCATAGTTACCTCCAAAATTTCCTCCTTCATTGTAACCGTCATATCCTCCACTACTGCCACCATAGCCACCTCCTTGGTTTCCATATCCTGGTCCACCACCACCATAGCCTCCTCTACTACTATAACCAGGGCCACCACCATAGTTGCCACCATCACCTCCAAATCCATTATATCCACCATCACCTCCTCCATAACTACATCTGCTGCCACCACCTCCACCATAGCCTCCTCTTCCACCAAAGTTTCCACCGCGGCCAAAGTTACCACCACCTCCAGAGTTTCCTCCACGACCCATAAAGTTGCCAGATCCACCTCCACGACCTCTTTGTGATCCGGCAGACTGCATTTCTTGTTTAGAAAGGGCCTTTTTCACTTCACAATTATGCCCATTAATAGTGTGGTATTTCTGAACAATGATTTTATCAACTGTATCATGATCATCAAAGGTTACAAAAGCAAATCGTCTCTTTTTTCCACTCTGCCTGTCCTCCATTACTTCTATGGTTTCAATCTTGCCATACTTTTCAAAGTAGTCTCTCAAATTATATTCTTCTGTATCTTCTTTAATACCACCAACGAAAATTTTCTTCACAGTTAGATGGGCACCAGGCTTTATAGAATCCTCTCTAGAAACTGCTCTCTTTGGTTCCACTACACGCCCATCAACCTTGTGTGGTCGAGCACACATCGCTGCATCTACCTCTTCCACACAAGAGTAAGTCACAAAACCAAAACCCCTGGAATGTTTTGTTTGGGGGTCTCTCATCACCACACAATCTGTAAGTGTGCCCCATTTTTCAAAATGTTCTCTTAAAATATCATCTGTAGTTACAAAGCTCAAACCACCAATAAACAGTTTTCTCAACTGTTCTGGTTCCTTTGGATCATGGCCCTCCATTTTGAGACTGGACTCGCCTCTTCCAACTCGAGTTCAATATGGGACCAAATATTCCTTTTCTTAAGTCAATTTGAGTTTTTTTGATACTTGCAAGAAAAATCCCTCAATGCACATAAGAATTCAATTTATTGCATATAAAGAAACATGTAAAAATCCTTTCCCCTGTTTCTCAGTATCTCTCAGCGTCATTCAGGAAAGCAGCTATTTTAAATCCCTAATTTTACTCTCCCAAATCTCTCAGAAATCTTCTCCTAAACTTGGCTCACTCTACATCTTCATTTTTCTCACTCCAAGACTCAAAACTTTCCTGGCTCTTTACCTCCCTTCTTCTTCCAAGAGAAACATAAAATCTAGCTGAGTTTTGTAGATTGGTCTAGCCTTCTGAGGCTTCTTGCTTTTGTACCTCTTCCCCCTAGCTAAATCAGTGCAATTAATGCCCAGGCTGTTTTGTGAACAACAAAGGATCCCTTCTCTTTGAAAGGGTGAAGGATGAAAATACGTGTTAAATTTTCTGTTCTGGTGTTATTTATATTCAGTACAAATAGCATGTTTGCTTGGATATTAATTCTGTTTGTAAACAGCTACTCCTGGGGTTCATTGTCTTGGGGTTTTGCTACAATAGCGCCTTGTTTTGTTTTGTCTGTGTTTTTTTGAAGGGCGGGGGCGGTGTGTGTGTGTGTGTGTGTGTGTGTGTGTGTGTGTGAGAAACTACTTAAACCAATTTGATTGTTTTAAAAGCCAGAGAAATGATCTGGCCCTGGGTTTAGACCAACCTGATATGGAGTGCCAAGGGCAATGTAATGACTGTTACTCTATTGCCTCTTATTTCCCCCTTCTTTGGGAACATTCTTTGGTTTTCTACAGAAACAGCCAGAGACTCTCACTGACAATTGCCTCACTCAGCAGCTCCTTCATAAACACATTTTTCAGACACTGTGCCCAAGACTCTTTTAAGTGTCCTAAGAATATGGACTCATTCAAAAGCAGCCCAGCTGCAGTTGGGAGAACACCAGCACTTGCTCCATAAAGATCTGGATTGTCTCTTCAGATTAAGAAGCATCCAAAAGTTCTTTTATGCTGGACACTCAGATGATCCCCAGCTCCTTTGTGAACACATTGGTTATGAATGGTCTGAGTTCCTTTCTTGGGTCTAGTCAAACTGTCTTTGATGCCCTCACACTGGGCGACCCACTGGGGAGACCACCTAGCATGATGGCTGCCTGGAGCCCAGAGAACTGTCACGATGACTGTGGGAGACATCTCACCTTCTAAAAAGCACATTTTTCTTTAATTTGTTTTTGTTTTTGTTTTGTTTTGTTTTGTTTTCTCATGCATCTTCCCAAGTGCAGTGAAGTATAAAATCTATTATTGGGTCCTGAAATGGTAGGAAAAAGATGTTATGCCACACCCATGGGGTAGTTGAGAATTTAATGAAAGGACTTTCAAAGGGTGTGGGAAAGTTTAAAGGAAACTTCTCTGAGCCATTACCAGCTCCATTCCTGAAGGGGCAAGGGCAGTGAATGGTAACCAGATCCAGAGAGAACTGTAGGAAAGGGCCACAGGATTGGAGTAATGGCTTTCAGATAAAGAATATAGCCACTGCTAACAGAGTGGCCCTCTGGGGGGATAGGGAGCAGTCCTGAATACTACCCAGCCGCCTCCCCTTGGCCAAAACCAAGTGAAAGCTATTGAACAACTCATGTAGTCAGTTCATAAAGGTCATCCCCGAGTGACAGAGCAGGACAGAGAATGGATCTGGGGAGACAGAAAGAAAAAAAAACAAAAAAACAAAAAAACAGCAGTGACGTTCTATCTTTTCCCACAGCTAGCACCTTGGTTTAGTCCCCGCTCTTTCTAGCCTGGCCTGGGGTAGTTACGGACTTCCTGCCTGTCTTCTTGACCCATCTAGACCATTGCTTTTATGACTAGGTCTGTTTTCAAGAAACTATTCATTCAGCATGGGATGGGGTCTATAAACTTGAGTCTAGGGACTAGCTCTGGCAGTGTCAAGACCCCTATGTCAGAGATTTCATCGGTAAAATGTCAGGTGGACTCAGAGATGTCCAAAGCCCTTTCCCGACCACGACTTACCGATGCTACACATATTTTTAAATACCGAGGCATCTACTAGCTACTTTTAAACACAAACAGATGGGTGGAAATGGACTGAGGCTGCCTCCCTGCCCCCTTCCAGAAGACCACGTCATCCCAGCTGTCGAGCGATTGCTTCAATCCTGCTGTCTCCAAGGGCGTCGGCTAGAAGGGTCCTGGGCAGGCAGTTTCCCTGCGCATTAGACCCTCCCACCGCGCTGGTAGGAGAAGTCGC
>NC_043704.1:123619654-123665939 GCF_006229205.1 Suricata suricatta | reverse complement strand
GCAGTGTCCGCGCCACGGCGCCCCTCTCCCCGCCCCGCCCGGCGGCCGCGGCGGCCCTGACCACGTTTTTTCCTGGGGAAGCGCGCGGCGGACACCGCAGTCCTAGAGGCTGGAGTAGGTTTGCGGGAGCAGGCATCCCGGGCCGGAGCGCCGCGCCCACCTTCCTCGCGGTGAAACGAAGGTAACCGGGCCCGGGAGCCAGGCGGCGGCGGTAGTCTTACAATTGACGCTGCTTGCCAGGCCGCCCCACCCGAAAGGAATGAGAGCTGACCCCGAATCCCACACACTCACTTTTAGAGGCAGAGCCCCTCGTTTGGGGTTGGGCGGGGCCCAGGGCGAGGCACCCTGCCCCCTTCACAAACCTTCGTAGGGGCTCTGTTGGACATCAGAAAGGCCGCGGTCCCCTCACTGCTCTCCTGGAGTCTCGGGACACCGGGTCAGCAGGGGTCAGCGTCAGCTAAGGCCCCTGCGTCCCTGTGTTCTGCCACCGTCGCACCTATTGGGCCCTTCCGCAGCCTCCATGATAAAGGCCAGGATAGTTGCTTTCCTCTGGCCCAGGAGCCCACCCAAGTAAGGGTGAGTCCCTGTGGCGTCATGAGAACAGTGTCAAATCCAAACTTTAAAAAATGCTGAATGGTTTTAGAGACATAGCCAAGAATTAGTTTTCTTTCTTCTCTTATGTCTATGATTCTGGAACGCCAGGCTATATGGGTTGAGATTTTCGTGGAGAATGAATGGCTTGTTGAAAATTTTCCACGACGAAAGCGAAG
This sequence comes from Suricata suricatta, assembly GCF_006229205.1. Lineage (NCBI taxonomy): Eukaryota > Metazoa > Chordata > Mammalia > Carnivora > Herpestidae > Suricata > Suricata suricatta. The sequence continues at coordinate 123,665,169 of NC_043704.1, read as the reverse complement.
GCAAGGAGTAGTGGAGGAAGGGCGGGCTATGGCCAGGTGGCTGGCTAGGGGGGCAGGGCAAGTCCCCTCAGTTCCCCAGCCCCGGGAGGGAAACACGAACCTTCCCTGACCCGCCTCTGGGCGCTGAAGAATTTCTACACTGTGTGCGCCCAATTGGCCTCTTTTGAGAGGAGGAAGAGGATGGAAGGGTTGCGCGGTCCAGCTGGAAGGAGACTTGTGTTGGGGCGACTGGGGTCCTGCGTCTCCATTCAGGCTTTCGCTGGGTTTGGTGAAGAGCGAGACGGAAAGACTGCCTCCGGATGACGATTGAGGGTCCGAGGGTAGTGACGCACTGGGCGGGAGGGCTGGGGGCGCCTGGAGAGAGGAGGTTTCCGCTGGCAATTCCGTCTTAAAGGACTTGAGCTGGCGTTGCCCGTGTCCTTGGTGCTGAAGTAAGTGCCTCAAGTGCCTTCGTTGGATCACTTCTCAGGCTAGGTCCTGCTGTACCCTTCTACTCTGCACCTTTGCCAAAAATAGCCCAAAAGCAGGTGCCAAGGTGGAGCCTGGCCGACACTGAAACCCATTGTAGATGGGTTAAATGCTGGTTTCCTGATGATAAGGTGAAGGCAAATGTAGCTCCCATATGGGGAGGCAGATAAAGCGTTTGTGTAACAGGTTTGATTACCTACATGCAAGTACTCATGGTGACCTTAAACATGAACTTTCACATATGCCTCTGTAGGATTCACATATGTGTATATGCACGCAAATATAATGCATATGTAAATACACTTATCTGTTTTCAATGCCATCACATGCTACAAGTTACACTTTTCTCCCAGAGCTTTTTTTGTAATCCATATTTATTTTTTGACACCTCTGGTGTTTCTGAACTCTGCAGAACCATTAATTTTCATAATCATCTGTTCCAAAGTACAGAGCCTGAGGACTAAAGTGTTTGGCATTATGCTAATTTAAGCGTTTATACATATTTTAACTTGAAACTAAGATAGTCTAAAAAGATGTAAACTTGATACTAATACAAAAAATGTTCTTAAAGGAAACTTAAAAGAGAATTAATGAAAGACTTAATAGAGAATGATATCTAGATAACAATCTTATGAAAAGCTATAATCCGAAGAAAACATGGCTAAGATGTATCATAATGCTGGCAATTTCAAATATACTGCTGGTATGTGATTTGTGGACTCCGTAATGATTACATATGTGGAATGCATAAAACCAGAGAAAACTATTGTAAACAGATTTTCTTTTAAGTAAATATACATGCATTTTAAATGGATCGATCTTCTGTTGGTTGCATTTGCCTCATATAATTTATCACCTATGTCTTTCACATAAAACTAGGTCATCATTCTTAAGGGTTGCAGTGATATTGCACTATGTGGATAGAACATAATTTATTGATTTAAACAATGCCATAGTTATGAATATTTATGTATTTCCAGTTTTCTGCTATTGTGGACAGCTCAGCAAATAACATATTTGTTTTTACTTATTTATTTATTTATTTAGAGAGAGAGAAAAAAAGCACAAGCGGGGAGGAGTAGAGGGAGAGGGAGATAAAGAATCTTAAGGAGAGAAAGAATCTTAAGCAGACTGCACGCCCAGCACAGAGCCTCACACCCACCGGGCTTGGCTGTGAGATCATGACCCGAGCCAAAATGAAGAGTCAGATGCTTAACTGACTGAACCACCCAGGCACCTCTGCAGATAACATATTTGGTCAAACATTTGTGCACTTGTTTCGTTCTACTCTTAGAACAAATTCCTAGAAGTGAAATTGTCAGTTCAATGGGTAGGTACCTTTTAAACACATTGACTTGTTCATTTATTTGTTATTTCCTCTCTCCTCTCTCGTCTGTTTTATTCTTTACCATGTTATCAGCACCTACAACAGTGCTACATATATAAGTATTACCGAAATACTTCTTGGAAGAACACTATTTCCAGATTGTGGTACAGAAAATGTGTACCAGTATATATTACTATAAACACTGAATTAGAATGTTAGTATCCTCACACTATTACCAACATTAGGTTATTGTTTTTATCAACCTCTTAGAAGTATTTTCCAATTGGATAGGCAAAAAGGAACATGTTTTCCATATATATGTATAGATCATGCTTATTTTTACTTTTGTGAGTTTCCAGCCTTATTTTTCTATTGGTGTGCTTATATTTCTTCTTGTTTGTAAGTGCTCTTTGTATAATGAGGACTTTGTTACATATGTTGCAGTTTTTCTGGATTTTTTATTTTTAAACCTTTTTAATGATATTTTATGCTGTCATAGAAAATTTCAATTTTTACATAGTCAAGTATATATATATAATGTAAATGAATTACTATGTAAATATATATATACGTACAGTATATACTGTACATTTTAATTTCTAGCATTTATATCAGTATTCCACTTTTATATATTAAAAGATAATCTGCCATATTTTATGGTTTTATAAAAGATTATATTTTAGACTCTAGGTTACACTTCCTTTTTAGTAAATTTATTGCTAAATGTAAAATTCTATTGGAGATTGCTTTGTAAGAAGTAGTGTTTTATTTTTAACTCACATATACATGTGTTTTCTATGAGTAGTAACATGTTACTCAGTTTGAACCCTTTAACATGATGTATTTAATTTCTAAATACTGAATGAAAGTGTTTTTCCTTAAAATGCTTTTTAGTCTGTATTATTATTATTATTTGAGAGAGAGAGAGAGAGAAAATGAGAGCAAGCTTGGGAGAAGGGCTGAGGGGAGGGGAGAGAGAGAGAGAGAGAGAGAGAGAGAGAGAGAGAATTTTCCTTTAAGTTTATTTGTTTATTTTGAGAGGGGGGAGTTGCAGAAAGAGGGAGAGAGAGAATCTCAAGCAGGCTGTGAACCCAGAGTCTGATTTGGTGCTCATGGTAACGGAACATGAAATCATAACCTGAGCTGAAATCAAGAGTCACTTACCAAGCTGAGCCACTCACGGGCCCTATGAGAGAAAATCCCACAACCCTGGCATCATGACCTGAGCTGAAATCAAGAGTCAGACACTCAGCTGAACTGAGCCACCACAGCTACCCCTGTAGTATTTAAAAACATGCTTTAGGGGCGCCTGGGTGGCTTAGTTGCTTAAGTGTCTGACTTCGGCTCAGGTCATGAACTCACCGCTCATAGCCATTTGTAGCAACGTGGATGGACCTCGAGGGTGTCACACTAAGCGAAATAAGTCAGGTGGAGAAGGACAGATACCATATGTTTGCACTCATAGGTCTAACAGGAGAACAGGAGAAACCTAACACAGGACCATAAGGAGGGGAAGGGGGAAAGAGAGTTGGGGAGAGAGAGGGACACAAATCATGAGAGACTATTGAATACTGAAAATGGACCCAAGGGCTGAAGCGGGGGGAAGGGGTGATGGTCATAGAGGCGAGAAGGTGTTACATGGAAACCAATTTGACAATAAACTATTATAAATTTTAAAAAAGAAAGTGAAAAAAACCCCATTTTTAAATGTTTATTATTTTTGAGAGACAGGCAGAGATAGGGCATTAGTGGGGGAGGGGCAGAGAGACAGAATCTGAAGCAGGCTGCAGGCTCTGAGCTATCAGCATAGAGCCCAACATGGGGCTGGAACTCACAAACCATGAGATCATGACCTGACCCAAAGTCAGATGCTTAACTGACTGAACCCCCCAGGTGCCCCTGTAGTATTTTTAAACTTTAGTATGCAATCTTTCTAAAAAGGAGCTATTCTTTTTATAGAGTATTTTGTTTTTGTATAAGAAAGAAAATATGACAAAGTCCACTTTTTATCCAAATCTGGAATTCATGTCATTGAAATTTGTAAGAATGTGCACACATAAGGTTGGTTAAATACCTTAAAAAGGAAAAAAAAAGCCCACCCAAATACTATTTTTTGTATCTGTTATGGATCAAAATAACTTTTTCCAAAAAAACAGAAGATTGGTTATTGGGGCATTGATTAGCTATTCTGTATTATTTTCTTTCTGGGGTTTAAAAACATTTTAGAACAGTGAAATGGGAATAATTTTATAGGTTTTATAGAATAAATTCTAAGATATCGCTGATTATAAAAATGAGATCAACATCAGAATAGAAAATAAAACTCTCTAGTAAGACATTCTCTATAGGTAGCTATGAATAGTGGTTTGGAATAAAGACTTCCCGGTGACTAGATTTATAAGTAAAGATACATTTAATTGAATGTAGGATGTTGTCAATTGTTTTTTTTAATCAAAAAATTTTTAACGTTAATTTATTTTTAAGAGAGAGAAAGAGACAGAACATGAGTGGGGGAGGGACAGAGAGAGAGGGAGACACAGAATCTGAAGCAGGCTCCAGGCTCTGTGCTGTCAGTACAGAGCCTGATGCAGGGCTTGAACTTGTGAACCCTGAGATCATGACCTGAGACAAAGTCAGACGCTTAACTGACTGAGCCACCCAGGTGCCGGATGATGTTGTCATTTGTAAGATGCATTAATTTTAGGAATGTGAAAAAAATGTGCATCTTAAATTTGGTGTATCATAAACAGAATCATATTGCACCTATTTTTCTGTTATTTTTTCCTCATAAGATATAGATATGTTCCTATCTGATACATGTAAGTATTGAATTAACCAACATCCCATTTAAGTTCAGATTATTTATAACCTTTGCATAGCATAAACAATGCCATATTGAATATTCTTTTATTATACCTCTGTATAATGATATTGCTTCCTTAGAATAAATTCTTAAATGAAATTTATAGGATAGGGAGAGTTAATACTTTGCATTTTGGTGCATATTGTCTGTTCTCCAAAATTCTTGCCACAGTTTGCCATGCAAAAAATAGTGCATGATGTTCTAGATTCTTCATTCATGCCAGAGATAATCAGCTTTTCCCATTTTCCTCACCTAAGAGGCAAGACAGATATCTCACTCTTTTTTAAATTCTTGTTTTTCTGACTTTTATAGAAATTGTGCATCTTTCCATATGTCTGTTGGTTAGGTGTATTTCTTTTTTGTGTGAATTACCTATTCATCGCCTTTGTGCAATTTTTTTTTGAGTTCTTAAGAGCGTATTTTGTATGAAAGATATTGACCATTTGTTGCTATTGTTGTTTTTAATTAGTCATTTAAATTTTTTATGGTTTCTTTTTTTGCACAGAAGATTTAAATTTTCATGGAGTCAAATCAGTCCATTTTTTCTTTGTGATTTTTCACCTTGGTGTTACACTTAGAACACTACCCCAGTTCCCCAACCTAGGATTATAAAAATATTCTCTAGTGAGCAAAAGAGCACAATTAACTTTTCAGAGGAATAGAGCATAGAACCATATTATATTTGGATAGTCACCAATTCTGTTTCTAAATAGGATCTATTAAGTTTTGTCTATTTGTGTTGGTAGAACTATCAATCGGCTCCAGCCAGGAGGTGGGTAATTCCAAGTAGAGGGGCCAAACGACCTGAAGAGGGGCAATGATCACACACTGGTTTCATTGAGCTAATATGGCTAACGTTTTTGCTTTACCTATTGTAAACAGGAGTTAGTGAATTCAGACACGAGAGAAAATAGCATTTGGGAGATTGGCAGGGAGATTGATTGGTCATACCTTTTTTCCATATTTTTACATAAGTTAGAGTCTTTTCAAAGATAAAATTAATGAGAAAATATAAAGATGTAAATAATTCAATTATTAAATTTAAGTTTGATTGGAGCTCTTGTAAAGTTAATTTTCACAATATTTTAATTCAGGTAGATAGCTGAATTCTCCAATGCCTTTTAACTTCTTGGACAGCTTTGCTATCCATGCTTCAGTCTTGCTAATCTCAGCAGTTGTTGACCTATCTAGCAATCTGACAGTTTGTGGTTATCATGAGGATTAGACAAACCTCCCACCTCCAATTATTAGATGCTTGAAGAGCCTTTACCTCCTGGTGACCTGAGTAGAAATATAATTTTCCACTTTGGCATTGGAATTTGTTGGTGAGGAAAAGATGATGTCTTTTATTAATCATACTCTAATCAAGTCTTTTATTCTGAGCACTTTTTAAATTTTTTTGTAGGGGCGCCTAGGTGGCTCAGTCGGTTGAGCGTTTGGCTTCCGCTCAGGTCATGAACTCATGGTTCGTGAGTTCGAGCCCCACGTCAGGCTCTGTGCTGACAGCTAGCTCAGAGCCTGGAGCCTGCTTCAGATTCTGTGTCACTTTCTCTCTCTGACCCTCCCCTGCTTGCACTGTCTCTGTCTCTCCAAAATAAATGAAAACCATTAAAAAATTAAAAAAATATTTTCATAATACATTTCTTTATTAAAAATTTTTAATGTTTTTATTTTTTTGAGAGAAAGAGTGTGAGTGGGAGAGGGCCGGAGAGAGAGGGAGACACAGAATCCAAAGCAGGCTCCTGTCTCTGAGCTGTCAGCACAGAGCCCAATGTGGGGCTCAAATTCACTGACTGTGAGCTCAGGACCTGAGTTGAAGTTAGACACTTAACTGACTGAGCCACCCACATGCCCCTTTTCATATTTATTTATTTATTTTGAGAGAGGCAGAGAGAGCCCGAGTTGGGGAGGGGCAGATAGCAGATAGAGAAGGAAGAATCCCAACCGAGCTCCGGGCTTCCAGTGCCAGAGCCCCAGGCAGGGCTCAAACACATGAAACTGTGAGATCATGACCTGAGCCAAACGAAATCAAGAGTTGGATGCTTAACTGACTGAGCCACACCATGCCCCTGAACACTTTTAAACACTTCATTGGTGATGAGAGTCTTTTTTCATCTTCTTTGGTGAGGCCACTTTCCACTATAGATGGTATTTCTTAAAAACTCTGATAAATCATAGTTCCAGGATGCTCTGGGCCACTACTATATCTTCCTTCTTATTTCATGTTTCTCCTGCATTATTTTGATTATAAAATCAGACGAAGTACTGCATGTTTTTTTTTGTTTGTTTGTTTGTTTGTTTTGGCCATCCTGCCCTTAGTAATGATTCTCCAAGTAACCAAAGTGTTACCATCAACAGTCATTGTCTGCTGGCTCCTGGCTTGGTTATGGAAAGGAAAATGATAATCCAGTATCTCCCCTTTCTCACTTTTCATCTATCTACCTTCTAGTCTAGATGCAAGAGATAGCCTTCTATTTGGTAGAAAATGTCAGAGATGAGTTAAGGTCACAGAGTATTTTTTCTTCTGAGGACCAAAATTTTATTTTACCCTATAAATTTTAATATACATATATAATTTAAAATTTTTGGCTTACATAACATTATACAGGTTAAATTGTTTATTAATTCTGGTTTCTCTTATAGTTGTTGCTGTAATAGAATTGTATATGATCACTGGGTACTTAACACTATTTCATAGTTAAAATTATATAGGAACTTAATTTATATGCCTGTCATCTTTACTAAAGTTTATTTAATCATTCCCTGACTGTATCAAAATCTTGGTTCCTATCTCCTTACTTTATTTAGACCCCAAAGTAGTCTTGACTTTAAGAACTTGATGAAGGAAAGTAGAAATATTAGGCAATTTCCCATTTATTTTGCCCTGGTCTCTGTGTAACTTTGGCTGAGCCATTGTTGTAAATGGGGGTGAGAATCACAATGGTTAGTAAGGCTTCTGAGGGTGGTGGTGAACCAAAGCCAGATATTCAATTACTTCTTGGGTTCCCTTAAATTAGGGATAGGAGATAGAAGATAGAGTTAGGTTGCAGAAGTACGATAGCCAAGCTCAGCACCACAACTAATCCGACACAGAATTAGAGGTCTCTGGTAAGAGGGTGACTTTCTCCAAAGCAGACCAGCTATGCCAGAGGACTACAAGCATTTGTTGAGTCTGGTATTACCCTAGGATTTAGGGGATACCATGAAAAAGATAAAGACATATCACTGTTCTTGGAGCAGTAATACTTTATTAGTGATTATAAAACTCATGAGTTAACATATGCACCTCTCAGTGATACCATACGTCAAGGACTATAACAGAGTCCTATAGAAAGTGTTCTTTTCTTTTTCTTTCTTTTTCTTTTGAAAGAGAGAGAGAGAATGATAGTGAGGGAGAAGGGTAGAGGGAAGAGAGAGTGAGAGAGGGAGAATCCCAAGCAGGCTCCATGCTGAGCATGGAGTCTGATGCAGGACTCAATCTCATGACCCATGATTCCATGGGACCATGACCTGAGCCCAAATCAAGAGTTGGACACTCACCAACTGAGCCACCCAGGTGCCCCCAGTAGAAAGCGTTTTTAAACCCAGGGAGAAACAGGTTGGTTTGTGAGAGGCTTCTCCAGTTAAGTCACCAGGAGCATTATGAGGGTGTGTTTCGAGATTTGCCAGAGATTGCTTTGTGGGGTTGATGGCCTCAAGTTGGGCTGGAAGCTGAGGATTTGGATTTGAGGCCTGGCTGCCATGTTTATTTAGCACCTTTGTAAAAGGTGAAAATTTATATGATCTGAAGAAAAACCAGAGTATTATGTTTAGCACCTTTGTAAGCTTGGGCAAGTCACCATACCTGGCTGAGCTTCACTTAATTTTTTTTTTAAGAGCAAATAATATTAGTGCCTACCATGTCAGGGTTTTTGTGGGATTAAGTAAAACATTACATGTAAAGCACTTAAAATAAGCCTAGCGTATAGTAGTCTAGTTTGTTTGTTTGTTTATTTTACCTTGCTAGAGCTACATGTAAATCACTCTGGACAAATGATTATTGATTCTCTTGTCAGAGCTTTCAAGGGCAAATGAACTATACAAACTCTTTGTGTCTTCTGAATATGTACGATAATTCTCTTAATTTGGAATTTTCTCTTTTAATGTAGCTTAAATCCCAACCTTCTGCTTTTTATTAATTCTCATACTGTCCAAAAATAAAATAGGCCTAGTCTGGCATTGTCACGACTTTAGCTTTGTCCTTTAGTACTCTGATGTTAAAGCAAATACATATTTAATTGTATAATTTCCTTCCTTTTACTATATATAGAAGTTACTGTGTCTGTTTTGTGGCACTTGTAAACCATATATTGTTTCCCCAAATGAACATGTATATTTTTAAGAGAAAGCTTATGTTTTCCTAATCTTCTCTCTCATAATGTCTTAGACTAGTGCCTTCCACGTCATAGGCACTCAGTAAATATTGACTGAATGAGGGAATAAACGTGAATGCATGAGCCTGCCAGAATATCTGGTGTGATCTCAGGCTGCCCCCACAGAAACAGAATCTCCTGAATGGGAGAGATTATAAAAATCTGGTGTATGTTCAGAGAAGTGTGGTTAAGATGGTGAGAAGACTGAAAACCATGGTTACACAAGAAATAATTGGAAAAAAAGAGGAGGTTTTCAGTTTGGAGAAGAGAAAACTCATAATGGGGGACTTGCAATAAGGAAGGTGGAAGGTATAAATAGTTCCTGATATTGAAATGTCATGTGGAAGAGGGAATTGATTAGTGGCCTCTGAGGAAATACGTAGTAACAGCCTCTGCAAATTAGGTGGAGAAAGATTCTGACACAGTGTTAAAAACATAATTTTCTAATAATCAGGATGACTCCCAGGTGGCTGCCTTGGGAAGGAGTTAGCTTCCTGTCATTGTAGGTGTTCAGACAGAATCAATGCTGTCCATTGGGTATGCAGTAGAGAATATATACAGGTGGTCCCTGACTTAACAATGATTTGACTTACGATTTTTCAACTGTATGATGGTGCAAAAGCCGTATGCATTCAGTAGAAACCATACTTCCAATTTTTATTTATTTATTTATTTGTTTGTTTGTTTATTTATTTATTTATTTATTTAAAGTAGGCTTCATGCCCAGTGTGAAGCAAAACACAGGGCTTGAATTCACAACCCTGAGGTCAAGACCTGAGCTGAGATCAAGAGTTAGTTGTTTAATTGATTGAGCCTTCCAGATGCCCCTCCAGCATTTATTTTACATTCATTAGTTGGTATTTTATTATAAGGAAGAGTTTTCTTTATTTATTAATTCGTATATTTATATCAGCATGGACCTATAGATTTCTCTTTTATTCAGTGGATTATAACCGACTGTCATTATTAATTTCAATTTTTTTGTTTTTTTTGTTTTTGTTTTTTATTTATTTTTGAGAGACAGAGAGAGATAGCATGAACAGGGGAGGGTCAGAGAGAGAGAGAGGGAGATAGAGAATCTGAAACAGACTCCAGGCTCTGAGCTAGCTGTTAGCACAGAGCCTAATGCAGGGCTCGAACCCATGAACTGTGAGATCATGACCTGAGCCAAAGCTGGATGCTTAACCGACTGAGCCACCCAGGTGCCCCTGTCATTATTGATTTCAATGCTAAAATTGTCAGAGATTTGGCCATTCAAATCCTAGTCAAGCTGGTTCTTGGGTTCTTTTGACATCTCTTTTTTAATCTTGGAGTACTTTCTGGTGTAAGGTGTTTCACACTTATCTTGTACTTTTCCTACCAACTATTGCAGTCATTTCAAAAGCTGTTTCTCCAAGAAACCATGGTTCCTTTTAGTAGACAATGCAAGATGTGGGTGCTAGGTATGGTTATTAACACTGGGGTGTCATTGCTTTCAGAGCCAGGAAACTTATAAATACATATACACATGCATCTATATCTATTTCTGTATCTCTTCACCTATTTATATTAAAAACTTTTGAGCTTACTCTAATGTCTCCAACTCCACTAAATACCACAGGGTTCATTCCAGTCTTCATTCTTTTTCTATTTGTAATTTCCTTTCTGATTATGAGAAACTTGGTCCCCATTATCCTCAATATTGAATTATTAGTTCATTCTCCTGTTTTATAACCAGTATCCTGGCCTCAATGTGCCACCTCCTTGGCCCTGACTTCTCAGACCCTTTCCTGCTGGCCCCACCAGCCTCCTCACAGCCTTAAGTCACAAAGCTAGAAAGTGGTAGAGCAGGGGAGGCGGGGGAACAATCCCTGACAAGCTGCTAATTTCTTGACAAAGAGCCTATTATTGGGTCTCCAAGGGCATCTATTTGTGAAAATACTCCTGTGAAGATGCTGTAAGGAAGAGGGGCCCTTGGACTAAGGAAATGAAGATTTAACCAGGCAGAGTGGCAGTACTCAGGGAGATCCCTTCTGTGAGAAACTTGGAAAATGAAGGGTGGAGACAGCCAAATGCTACCACCTGCCAAGAACCACAATGAAGGAATTCTTCAAAATTGGTGTGGTTCAGGGTTCAGTCAACCACCATCACCAGTGACACTAATCTCTCACTATGTTTTGTCAATACGTCAAGAACACATCCCATTAAGACAGAAACATCATTTTCTAAAGAGGAAAATATGGCTTTTATTAGGAGCTTCTTAAATGGAAATTGAAATTGAATTTAGGAGATGGATAATGGTGTCTGTTGTTTTAGTGCTGACTTCATTTCCTGGTCCAGAAGATCAGAAATCTGTTTGTGTTTTAGAAAACAGCATGAGGTCCATCTGTTCAGGTCAGATTTTCCCACATTAACACAGTGATTTATGGAGTGGTAACTTATGTAAGGAAAACCAATGGTAGTTATATTATTTGCTGCCATTTGGAATCATCATTATCTTCTGTTAGCCATGAAAATATGGTAATAAACATACACACATGCACAATGAATTACTTTCAAACACTGTGTGTGATAAAAGAATCCTTCTTAGTTTATGAAGTATTTCACCTCTGTTTTGATTTGCATTCTAGACACCATCCATTCAAATTCTGTGATATTGTTTATCCACAGTTTTGCTTCCAACAGAAGGTACAGACAGACATACAAGAGCTACAGTTGGCTCTCTGGGTGACTATTCTGGTCTGACTGAAATACAGAATAATGATTTTTTTTTTCCTCTTATGAGAACAGCTTGATCCCCCTACACCCTGGTTTTGAAGTAAACATACTTAGATAGAGAATTCAATTAAAAAAGTAATAAGAAGAAAGTACCAAAAAATTAAAATTCTACCATCCAAAGTATAAATTGTTTTATATTAAAAAAATCATACTATGAATACTTTTTTATACCTTTTTCTTTTTACCTAGCCATGTGTCATGAAGGTTTTTTTATGTCATCATGTATACATATATTCTCTTTTTGGATGACTGCATAATATTGCATTGATGTTTTCATTTAGCCGGTCCCTCATTAAAGGTTAATGAAGCTGTTTTCAACTTTTTTATTGTGTAAAGAAAGCCATGATAAATATCCTTGCATGCCATCTTTATATATTTTACTAGTTATCCCCTTAGGATATATTCTTGCAAATGACATTGCTGGGTCACAGAGTTCACACATTTTAAAATTTTGATACATGTTGCTGGTAAAAATAACTCTTAATGAGATAGATTATACTATGCTTGTCCTTCATATACAGTGTCTCTACTAATGATGAGACTTGGCAAAGTCTCTTTTCAAATTTGGAGTAGTATTGTATATGTGTATGTGTGTGTTCTCTAAGAGAGAGTTAAGGGAATGATTTTAATAAATCTAGGTATGCAACTTAACTAACCAGGTGTTGTCAGGGTTCACTCAAAATATGATTTATGGTTTGGTTCAGGGCAAGATAAAATTTGCTCACCCTTTCTTTTTCTTTTTCATTCTTCTTTTTTTTTTTTTTTAAAGTAATCTGTATACCCAATGTGGGGCTCAAACACATAACCCTGAGATCAAGAATCACATGCTCTTCTGACTGAGCCAGACAGGTACCCCTGGTCACCATTTCTTAATTGTTTTTTTCTTGTTTGAGTTTAATGAATTATAGTATATGGTATATATATCATTGGGTTGTAATTTCATTGAGTGATATCTATAGTGTGCAGAATCAAGTATGATTAAATGAAACCAAATTTGTAAAATTTTGATTTGGTTCATTTGGCATTTCCGTAAGTCTTAGCCTCAAGAGGGATTTCAGGCTTGGCTTTCTCATGGATAAACAGCAGCAAGAGCAGGGCAAATGTGAACAAGTAGTGTATGTAGCATTTGAGGGATTTGAGAGTAGACTCTCTTGGTCCTTAGTGTTCTTTTTTTTGTTTTGTTTTGTTTTGTTTTTGTTCATGGACTGGTGTAAGTCCTATGGGTAGGGGCTCGGGGTGGTAGGTTTCTTTTGAACTCACTTGGGCTGTTTGATCCTTTCTCATGAGAATTAGGTAAGGGATAAGCAAGCAATCATACTTAACAAGTCTATCAGAACAACCCTATAATCTGTTTTACATTTAATTAGCATCTAATATAATTGGTGGTTTAACCACTTGGGCGCATACAAAAAAGATCATGGAACTAGAAAAGGATCTTTTTATTCCTGCCCCTCTCCCTTATAAGGATGGCTTCCTGCCACTCTTAACAGATTCAGCACAAGTGATTTTAGAGGTGCTGATTCACTGCAGACTGATGCTTTTTTTTTTTTTTAAAGACTAGGAAAGTAAGTGGTAGATGATAAATATATGTTCACTGAGAATGTCATAGTTTATGCAAATTGATAGGTCCACTGCTTCAGAGATTAGAAAAGCTCTTTCCTGGAAAGGGAAGTGTCGATTATAAATGGTGAAAGACTCTTACATTCCAGCCAGTTCTTAGCTGCCAGCTGACATATTCATCACAGTGTGCCAGACTGGATTTTAAAACAGTACAACATAAATTGCTCTGCTCCAAATCAGGCATTATTGCCTTCACACAAGCCAAATCAACCTGCTTGTTTGAAAACTGTCAAATAAGGCTTTCTTTCAACCTCAGTTAACTTTTTCCATTCCTAGTGTGCATAGTTCATTACAGTCTACTAAAGCCATCAACTACAATTGAGTATGAAGGAACCAGGCTCCTCACCTTGATTTTGCCTACACAGCAACAGGTGCAGTTGCTTCTAAGCTGATGACAGAAGAGACTGTTTAGGCTAGCTCTAACCAGACTGATCACTCTCTTCCCTGCTTCTTTTTTTCCACCTCCTTTCCCCTCCACTTTCTGTTCTTATTTAGTTCTTTTCTTTTTCTCAGTTGTTCCTCCCAGAGCTAGCTGTTGATTCCTAGTAGCTTTTGCACAGCTGATTATCCCTGAGTATCCCTCCACTAACTTTCTGCCCTAGAACTGTCCACTGAGTCTCCAGCTCAAACTTGGGCTAAGCCTCCTGTTTGGTGAATCTCTCCCATTTCTTCTTTCTACTTCTCCCTCGACTCCACATCCATCCCATCACATCTGTCTCTTTACCTCACCTCATCTCCAAGCCTCAGCTGTAATTTTCTCCTCTCCAGGAGAAAACTTTCTAGGATACAGACAGTTTAGTCCTATATAGACTGACATAGCTCAGCAGAATCCTCAGGTCTCTCTCCTATGATCTCCTATCCCCGACCTTAGCTCAACTCCTTCCAGCCCCCTTGCTCCTCCTAGCCAGGCCCCCTCTGGAATCCAGTATCCATTGCCTTTCCTAGTTCAACTAGACAGGCTTCATCCCCGGCCAAGCCTGCTATACTCCTGGTTTCAGCCCAGAATAAGGATTCTTTCTTGCTTAAGTATACCTTTGTTGAACTTATGTTAGTCAACATGTTGAAGAGCTGATCATTGAGACTGTGTGCCCCAAATCTCTTCTAGCCTGGAATGGGTGAGCTGTCATGGAGTTCTGGTGCTGTTGTGCATTTATTAGCACTGCAGGGAATGACCCTCACAGAAGTTGTCACCTCATTGACCTGTCATCAGCAAAGTATAGTAGTGACAGGGGATTTGGATTTATTCTTCCACATTCATCACTTGATTTCTCTTTCTTTCTTTTAATGTTTATTTATTTATTTTTAGGGTCAGGGCAGAGAGGTAGGAGAGAGAATCCCTAGCAGGCTCTGGGCTGTCAGTGCAGAGCCGGATGTTGGCGTGATCTCACAAACCGCAAAATTGTGACCTGAACTAAAATCAAGAGTTGGATGATTAACTGAGCCACCCAGATCCCCCTTCCTTTGATTTTTCTAAGCAAGAGGATGCATTTGTAAGATGGTTATCAGGGTTGGGTACAGTCAATGGCTATAGAAACAAAAGCTAGCTATTGCTACGGTAGTACACAACTGAGCCCTATCTAAGGGCTGGGCTGTCAGGGTCAGAGCACCAATACTAGATTCCAGAATGCAACAAACTTACCATCCTTCAGACTCTCAAAGTCAATTATTTTCCCGCAAGAGCAAGATTCTTATGCATAGAATGAAAGACTTTCATATCCTACTAATTTTTGATCCAAGATGTTTCTCACTGGTAAATAATGTGAACATAAACATCAGAATTCATCCCCAGCAACCCCCAAGTAACATTTTTAGCATAAATACCTAAGAGTTTCCACCATACAGTCATATCTACAAATCATATGTGAAATACTCAAGTTTATAGCCAATTTAAAGTCCATTCTAAAATTATACCTGAGAATTGCTGGAGGGGAACATGGTGGGAGATGGACTAAATGGGTGATGGGTATTAAGGAGGACACTAGTTGCGATGAGCACTGGGTGTTGTATGTAAGTGACGGATTACTAAATTCTACTCCTAAAACTAATATGCTATATGTTAAGTAACTAAAATTTAAATAAAAACTTTGAAACATTAAAAAGGTTGTTGTATCTTTTTACTCCAAAAAATCTAAAATGTGGAACATAATTACTTCTGGCTAGTATAAATGAAATGTACTAAATGATTAAGCATATTTAACACAAAGCTTAATAAAATGTTATAATACTTCTGGTAAATATTTAGATGATAACTTTGAAGTGTTTTGAAATAAAGAACGATACTACCCTTATTTCATAAAGTTATGTTTAATATATTAACACTTGTTGCTCTTAAGAGGATTCAAAGTATAGCTTATCCTAGCCACCAAAACATTTGACAGTGGAAAAAATAGTAACACCAATAGCTTTTTGGTCTTTTATATTCCAAATACTCAATGACAGCCTTTCCATGAATACCCTTACTCCATCATTCAGTGTGATTTTGTTGCCATTTCCTTATTTCTTCCTTGCAGGATGGTTTAGGATCAGCTTCAAATGACAAGGAGATATGAAAAATGAGGTTCAAGGGCATTCCTATTTTTAAACTGAAAACTCTTCAATGATATAGCATAAATGAAAGTTCTCTCAATCCAAGAGCTTTGCAGAGATGTTGTCCCATCCTCCAGATGAATCCTTGCTGGGTTGTTCTGACTGTTCTGGGCCAGCATGGGGCCAACATAGACTCACCGGCAGCCCAGACCAGGAGGGATTCCTCAGAGATGTAGAGCCAGTGTCTCAGCAGAGTCAGAACTGCAGCTGAGTGACAAAGATAACAGTGTGAGGACCATCCCAAAGGGGAAATCAGGACAGAAATAGAATGAATACCAGACCTGGGAGACTGTGGGAGCTGATAGCAAGATGGGACAGAGTTCTAGGAGCAGTCATAGAATGCAGTTCATGACTGACCTTCCCCACCCCCATCAGCGTTAAATGCATTATGTGTACTAGGAACATAAATATGAATGAGAACTCTGTTGCCTTTATGGGACTCCCAGGCCACCAACGAGATCTTGACTTTGAAATGCTCCCTTTAGATGGACCTGAATCTGTTGAAGGAGTGGACACAGCAGATTAAAGGAGCCAGCTTAGGCTGTGCACAATCCAGAACACTTGGGATGTGTTGACAAGTTCTGCCCAGCATGAATGTGGGAGGAGGTGGAGTCATACTATGGCAGCTTCTGACTTTAATGTGGTTCTGAGCCTTTTCAGAAAGAGCCCTTTAAAAATCAGAGGTCTGGGGAAGCCTGGGTAGCTCAGTCGGTTAAGTGCCAACTTCGGCTCAGGTCATGATCTCAGAGTTCGTGAGTTTAAGCCCCGGTTTAGGCTCTGTGCTGACAGCCCAGAGCCTGGAGACTGCTTCAGATTCTATGTCTCGCTCTCTTTTGGCCCCTCCCCTATCATGCTCTGTCTCAAAAATAAAATAAGCATTAAAAAATTAAAAAAAAAAATCAGAGGTGTGGGTGCCTGGATAGCTCAGTTGGTTAAGCATCTGACTTCAGCTCAGGTCATGATCTCATAGCTTGTGAGTTCAAGCCCCACATTGGCCTCTCTGTTGTGATCACAGAGCCTGCTTCAGATCCTCTGACTCCACCCTAATCCCTCCCCGACTTGCACTAATGTCTCTCTCAAAAATAAACATTTAAAAAAATCAAAAGTCTAAGTGAATTTGAGTACTTGCTCCTTGGCATGGAATTTGCTAGGTTGGCCTAGATGAAGATTTGAGTAGAAGTGCGTAGGAAATGGTACATGAATGGCTCAGTCGGTTAAGCATCTGACTTTTGATCCCAGGTCTTGATCTCAGGATTGTGAGTTCAAGTCCTACATTGGGCTCCGTGCTGGGTGTGGAGCCTAGTTTAAAAAAAAAAAGTGTTTGGGAGAGTAGACAGAGTGTGCAAGGGAGTTTAAGAAATCAAATTGCCTGCATTTCTCGAGAGTTATCTAAGTAATCACATAAAATTTAAAAGGTTTGTTTCCAGTAGAAAATGGCTTGAAGGAGTTATTCAGAGTCTGTCCTATAATTAACAGCCCTAACTTTTTATTTACCACAATTTACATGCATTTCTTAAGTATAAGCTCAAAGTACAGTCTACCCATCTTTAAGGAAATCTTATGTTATTATTAAGCCAGAATGCCAACCAATTCTGGTTGATTCTTTCAAATATCTACTCTAGTTTTCTTGATAAATTGTAGGCTATTATCCCCAAACAACAACTACATGAGGATCAAAATGCAGGCAAATTGTCTGCTATGAATTACTGTTATATATCATCCTATCCCATCAAGAAAATAATTTAAGGCATTATTTTCAGTTTTTTGATTCATTAGACCACCATTATGTGTGAATGAATACTTTTCCATAAATTTCAAAATATTAATGCTTTATTAGCATCTGTATTAAAACAGATATTGTTAAGAGCAGAGTAGGCAGGAAAGATTCCTTGATTGATGGGATTCAATTTTAAGCATTAGATGGTATGCTAATCTATCTATGTGTCAGACAGGGTTTAGTTACAGGTAAGAAAAATAAAAAATCTCTACCTCTTTGAATCAGAAAGAGATACAATATAAGAAATCTGAAGTTTTTGAAATCATTTGAAGGGCAGAATGAGCAGATTTAAAGCTGGGCCTCCAGGCATACCTCCCTGAATGCATGATTTTGTCCTTAAAAACAAAAACTCCTAATCTAGCAATTCATAACTAGTATATAATAACCTTCTTGCTATAGAAACAGCAGAGAGGAAAATAAGCCTTTCTTCTATGCTAATGTCAAAATCTTCATAGTATTTGACAAATAGGAAGCAAGCAAGCTAGTATTTATTGAACACCTGCTATATGCCAGGAACTATTCTAGATGCTTTTGGTCTATGTTTTCATTAAATCCTTATTAATAACCTTTTAAAGTTAGTAATATCAGCTAGTCTTACAGATGGAGAAACTGAGGTTTAGAAAAGTTAGGTGATGTATACACAGAAAACGATAGAGGCATAATTCAAACTCAGATTTGCTGCCTGCAGAATTGGTTAGACTTGTTGTCCAATATTGGTCATTAATCTAAAATTCTATTTGATGGCACCCAACCAAAGTTCTGATTCAACATTTAATAACTACACCCAGCAGGCCAGGTAGCTCAGCCATTAAGAGATGTTTTGTAATTGGGAGATCTGGGTGGCTCATTTGGTTAAGTGTCCGACTTTGGCTCAGGTTATGATCTTGCAGTTTGTGAGTTCAAGCCTTGCATTGGGCTCTGTGCTGACAGCTCAGATCCTGGAACCTGCTTTGAATTCTGTGTTTCACTCTCTCTCTGTTCCTCCCCTACTTGCACTATGACTCCTTCTCTCTCTCAAAAATAAAGTTTAAAAAAAATTTTTAAAGAGATGTTCTATAATTTACTCTTTCTAGATGATCCATGAGACTGTGGTTCTTTTTTTTTTTTTTAGTTTATTTATTTTTTTTGAGAGAAAGAGCATGCACCCATGCATGCAATTTGGGTCAGGGCAGAGAGAGAGAGACAGAGGGAGAGAAGGAATCCCAAGCAATCTCCATGCTGTCAATGCAGACCCTGACAAGGGCTCCATCCCATGAACTGTGAGATCATGACCTGAGCAGAAATTAACAGATGCTTAAACCAACTGAGCCACCCAGGTGCCCTGAGGATGTGATTCTTAAAAGCCAGACATTTCACACAGTGTTTTAGGGGGCAAGCAAGCCAGCAAGTAGTTTCTATCTTAGGCCAAAATAATCCTGTCCATGTCACTTGACCTAGAACTTGGTAGTCTTAGCCAACATTTTTCTAGATTTTAAGAAGATCAAAAATTATTTTCTAGGAAACCTCATGGGTTTACATGCATTTTTTTTGTCCACATTTATACTAAATGTGTGGGTCTTCTGTAAGAATACAGTTTGATCTTTAGACATTCACAGAATGATAGTGTATAAGTTTTGTTTGCTGCTATAACAAATTACCACAAACTTGATGGCTTAAAACTACAGGAATATTATGTTAGTTTTGTAAGTCAGGTCCAGTATGGATGTCACTGGGCTAAAACCATGGTGTTGGGTAGTGTGTATTCTTTTCTGGAGGATCTAGGGTAGGATCTGTTTCCTTGCCTTTTAGAGGCTGTCCGCATTCCTTAACTTGTGACCCCCCTTTTGTCTTCAGTACCAGCAACAATAGGCTGAGTTCTCACATTGCATCACTCTGACATTGCTTCTGTTGTCACATATCCTCTGGTTTTTCTGTGTCTGTCTTCCGCTTTTAATCACTGTGATTACATTAGGCCCAATCAGATAATCCACGATAGTCTCCCTATTTTAAAGTCAGTTGATTAGAAGCTTAATTCCATTGGTAGTGTTAATTCCCTTTTGTCAAATAAGGTAATGTATTCACAGCTTCTGGGAATTAGGATGTGGACATTTTGGTGAGGATGTCAGTGGGACATTATTCTGCCCACCATGGATGGTTCCTTTGCAGTGTAGTATAGAATACAGGGCTTTAGAAAGTAGATCTGGATCTGAATTTGTCCGAATCATTAACTGGTTATGTCACTCACTAACTGGTATGTCACCCACTCTTTCTGAACCCATTTCCTCATGAAAAATGGAAATTATAGTACCTACTTCATAGAGTTGTTTTTTACCTTTAAATGAGAAAATAAAATTCTTACTACATGCCTGGCACAGAGTCAGGACTAAATAAACATAGTTATCATTACAATTAGAGAATCTAGAGTCAGATTCAGGGCCAAAGAATCTAAAAGAGTGTGTCCTGGGTGCATGGAAGCATCTGTGCTTGATACGCCCGGTGATTTCATTTTGCCTTTAACTCTCACTGAATGGTTACCACAAATCCTCTCAGAACCAAACAGTGGGTTGATCCTAAGTAAACACACAAACTATGAATGTAGATACACTTTATTTTCCTTTTAGTCTCAGCTAGTTTCTCTCCATAGATGATGTTGTGAATGGAGAACAAAGAAGGAAATATGAATAGTCTTGATTTATCTCCTATTTGTTCATTCATAATTTTTCCCTGGCCACCAAAACCATTTCTTCATTCACATCCAGTGGGAAAACCTTACAATCATTTCTGTTCATTTTCCCGTGAAGGTTATGGATCTATCCCTACACAAAGAGTTAGTAACAGTGGTCATCCCATTTGCCTTTTAGCTCTCAGAAAGCTAATGAGTGACCTATTATGTTCAAAGCCCTTATTAACTAGCCATTAAAAATGATATTATATAATATTTAGTGACATGGAAAAATATTTACAGTGTATTGATAAGTAGAATGGGGAAGTTGTACACTGGGATGTGGTATTCGTTGCCATTGTTTGGGAAAAAAAACAATGTTCACAAATAAAAAAATGGCCTGGAAGGATCAATGATTATCTCTGGGTGGTAAAATTACAAATGGTTTTATTTGTTTGCTTTTCCACATTTCTGAATTTTCTCTAATAAAAACATATTGCTTTTATAATAGGAATAATTTTTTGTAATGTAGAGATCCATAGTAAATAGCTCCTGAGTCAGAAGCTTGTTTTGAGCAGGCTCGTGGAAGCGTGATGAGGGACTGCGGTGACTCTGTGGTGGAGGGACTGCGGTGACTCTGTGATGGTGGGACTCACCTGACTGGGCCGAGCTGTGAGGTGTGCACTGGGGAGCAGAGACACAGCAACTGAGTTCAGCCTGGAAATGCTGAGAGGCATGTTTCCCCAGCACCCTTCCTCATTGATTGAAAATGGTTTATTTCAGAAAAGGAGATACATGTTACTTAAGGAACACCTCCAGTTATGCCTGGGAAATTTAATATTAAAGAAATATGGGAGACCTATCAGCAGAAACAGAGCCAGAGGTAGAGAAGTTAAATAAACAAATTATCTTAATAGCCAAACTGCACAGTGTAATCTGTATTCTTGAAATATTATTAAGGACATTAAAGTGTTTTAGTGGATAAGTTTCCTTACTTGAGTTACATGAGTCATTTAAATTCATTTACATATGTTACTTAACTTTGTTCTTAACAAAATTTGCTTCATTAAAAAAAATAGTCCATTAATTCATTCAATAACACTTACTGAATACCTATCTTATGCCAAGCACTGTGCTAGGTGCTGAAAATATAAAAGATAGGCTGTAAGCTACATCTCTTGTGCCAAAAAGTTAGCCACGTGGTGAATATAGAAGCAAAGTTCTTGAAGGAAATTCAAAGAGCCACTCCAGTGAACACACAAATAAGGCAGAGCAGCCTCATTGTTGATATGGAGAAAGTTTGAGTAGTCTGGATAGAAGATCAAACCAGCCATGGGATGTCTGGGTGGCTCAGTTGGTTAAGTGTCTGACTTCGACTCAGGTCATGATCTCACAGTTCATGGGTTTGAGCCCCACATCAGGCTGTGTGCTGACAGCTCAGAGCCTGGAACCTGCTTAGGATTCTGTGTCTCCCTCTCCCTCTACCCCTCCCCCACTCACACTCTGTCTCTCTGAAAAATAAATAAGCATTAAAAATACTTAAAACAACAAAAAACAATCAAACTAGCCATAACATTTCCGTAAGCCAAAGCCTAGTCCAGAGCAAAGCCCTGACTCTCCTCAATTCGTTGAAGCCTGAGAAAGATGAGGGAGCCATTTTCAAAAGAAAATCTTGAAACTAGCAGAGGTTGGTTCATAAGGTTTAAAGAAAGAAGCTATCTCCATAACATAAAAGTGCAAGGTGAAGCAGCAAGTGCCAGTGTAGAATCCACAGCAAATTATCCAGAAGATCTAATTAAGTTAATTAATGAAGGTGGCTGCTCTAAACAACAGATTTTCATTGTAGATAAAAACAGCCTTCAATTGGAAGAAGTTGCCACCTAGGGCTTTTATAGCTAGAGAGGAGAAGTCAACTCCTGACTTCAGACCTTCCTTCAAAGGACAGACTGACCCTCTTGTTAGGGGTCAATGCAGCTCGTGATTTTAAATTGAAGTCAGTGCTCATTTACCATTCCTAAAACCCTAGAGAGCTTAAGATAATTCTTAATAAGCATAATTGCTTATTTACTCTGCCTGTGTTCTCTAAATGGAGCAGCAAACATGGACAACAGCACATCTGTTTACAAGATGGTTTACTGAGGATTTTAAGCCCACTCCTTTCAAAATATTACTGCTTATTGACAATGCGTCTGGTCACCCAAGAGCTCTGATGGAAGATATACAATGACATTAGTGTCTGGCATGCCTGCTAACACAACATCCACTTTGAACCCCATGGATCAAGCAGTAATTTTGACTTTCAAGTCTTATTATTTAAGAAATACATTTCATAAGGTTATAAGTGACATACATAGAGATTTCTCTGGAGGATCTGGGCAAAGTAAATTGAAATCCTTCTGGAAAAGATTTGCCATTTTATTTTATTTTATATAGGCGGGGCAGAGAGAGAGAGAAGAAGAAGACGAAGACGAAGACGAAGAAGAAGAGAGGGAAAGAGAAAAGCAGGGCTTGTGTTCTACCCAAAGTGGGGGCACGGGCACACTCTCTGTGGAACTTGAACTCACAAACTGTGAAATCATGAACCGAGCCAAAGTCAGATGCTTAATGACTAAGCCACCCAGGTGCCCCAAGGATTTGCCATTTTAGATACTGTTAAGAACATTTATTAAATAAACTTAAAAAAAGTTTAAAGGAGTGTCTGGGTGACTCAGTTGGTAAAGCATCTGACTCTTGGTTTTGGTCCAGGTCATGATCTCATGATCTCTTGTGAGTTTGAGCCCCATATCCAGCTCTGTGCTGACAGTGCAGGGCCTGCTTGGGATTCTCAGCCTCCTTCTCTCTGTGCCCCTCCCCCACTCACCCTGTCTGTGTCTCTTTCAAAAATAAATAAATAAACTTAAAAAAAATAATAAAAAAAGAACATTTGTGATTCATGGGAAGAAGTCAAAATAATATTAACAGGAGTTTGGAGGAAGTTGATTCTAATTCTTGTGGATGGCTTTGAGGGTTTCAAGATTTCGGTGGCGGAAGTTAACTGCAGATGTGGTAGAAATAGCAAGACAACTAGAAGTGGAGCCTGAAGATGGGATTGAGTTGCTGCAATCTCATGATAAAACGTGAAAGGATAAGGAATTGTTTCTTATGGATGAGCAGCTAAGTGGTTTCTTTAGATGGTATCTACTCCTGGTGAAGATGTCATGATAATTGTTGAAATGACAACAAAGGATTTGGAATATCACATACACTTAGTTGCTGGATTGTTTGAGGGGAGGACTCCAATTTTGAAAGAAGCTCTGCTGTGGGTAAAATGCTATCAAACAGCATCACATGCTACAGAGATCATTTGTCAAATGAAGAGTTAACAGATGCAGCAAACTTCATTTTCATCTTATTTTAAGGAATTGCCCTAGTCATCCCAAACTTCAGCAATCACTATCTGATCTGTCACCAGCTATTAACACTGAGACAAGTCCCTCCCCTGCTCACTCTCTCTCTCAAATAAATAACCTTTTTAAAATGTGAGATCATGACTGTGAAATTATGACCTGAGCCAAAATCAAGAGTTGGGCACTTAACAGACTGAACCACCCAAGTGCCTCTACATTAATTTTATCCACACGGGGAAACCAAAAAATTTATTTGATTTGCTTTATAGCAGTATTTGCATTATTGGAGTGGTCTGGAACTGAATCTTTAATTTCTCCAATGTATGCCTGAATATGCACATACTATTGATTCTGTTTCTCTGGAGAACCCTTACTAATACAGAGGGTAAAGGCAGAAAATAGAGAAAATTTCTGTAGTGTTAATTATCAATGGAAACAGGGCTTATTACCTAAGACTACTAATGACTGAGTGGATATCTGGGCCATTAAGATCCTTTAGATATGTCAGTAGTCTTTTTTTTCTTTTTCTTTTTTATTGAAGTATATTTGACATATAATATCCTTCTAGTTTCAAGTATACACCATAGTGGTTTGATATTTTTAAACATTACAAAATGATCCTCACAGCAAGTCTAGTTACCATCTGTCACCATATGAAATTATTATATTATTTACTATATACCCCATGCTGTATTTTTCATCCTCATGACTTATTTATTTTATAAAATAATAGTTTGTTTCTCTTAATACTCTTTGCCTACTCTACCACCCCAAACCCTTCCACTCTCTGGTAACCAACAGTAACCAACAGTTTGTTTCTTATATCTATGAGTCTCTTTGTTTTGGTTTGTTTTGTTCCTTAGCTTCTATGTATAAGTGAAATCATATCATATTTATCTTTCTCTATCTGACTTATGTCACTTAACATAATATCCTCTAGGTCCAATCTTACAAATGGTAAGATTCCATTCTTTTTTAATGGGTGAGTCATATTCCATAGTATATATATATACCACATCTTTATTTATCTATCAAAGGACACTTAGGTTGCTTCCATATTTTGGCTATTGTACATAATGGTGCAATGAACATAAGATGCATATTTCTTCAGATTGGTGTTTTTGTTTTCTTCAGATAAATACCCAGAAGTGGGATTGCTGGATCATATGGTAGTTATATTTTTAATTTTTGAGGAAACTTCATACTGTTTTTCCATAGTGGCTGCACCAGTTTACATTCCCAACAGTGTTCAAGGGTTCTCTTTTCTCCACATTCTCACCAACAATTGTTATTTTTTGCATTCTTGATAATAGCCAATCTGATTATGTGTGAGTGGTATGAGTGATATCTCATTATGGTTTTGATTTGCACTTCACCAATGATTAGTGATGTTGAGCATTTTTTCATGTGCCTGTTTTCGATCTGTATGTCTTCTTTAGAAAAATGTCTATTCAAGTCCTCTGCCCATTTTTCAATCTTTTTTTTTTTATGTGTTTTTTTTTTTTTTTAATTTTTGAGAGACAGAGAGAGACAGCGTGAGCAGGGGAGGGTCAGAGAGAGAGGGAGATACAGATTCTGAAGCAGGCTCCAGGCTCTGAGCTAGCTGTCAGCACAGAGCCCGATGTGGGGCTCAAACCCACAAACCGTGAGATCATGACCTGAGCCGAAGCCAGACGCTTAACCAACTGAGCCACCCAGGTGCCCCTCAATCTGTTTTTTTATATTAAATTGCATAAGGTCATTATATATTTTGGATCTTAACCCTGTATTGGATGTATGATTTGCAAATGTCTTCTCTGAATTAGGAGTTTGCCATTTTGTTTTGTTAATGCTTTCCTTTACTGTGCAAAGGCTTTTTTTTTTTTTTAAGCTTTATGTAATCCCCTTTATTTTAGCTTTTGTTGCCCTTGCCTGAGAAGACTGGTCCAAAAAAATATTTCTAAGACCGATGTCAAAGAGTGTACTGCCTTTGGGTTCTTCTAGGAGTTTTATGGTTTCAGGTCTTACATTCAAGTCTTTAATCCATTTTGAATTTGTTTTTGTGTATGGTATAAGACAATGGTCTAGTTTCATTCTTTTGCATGTGGCTGTCCAATTTTCCCATTACCATTTATTGAAGAGACTGTCTTTCCCCTGTTGTATATCCTTGTGTCCTTTGTCATAGATTAATTGGCCATATATGTGTGGATTTTTGGGGGGATCTCTTTTCTATTCCATTGATCTATGGGCTTTGTACTATAGTTTGAAATCAGAGAGCATGACACCTCCAGCTTTGTTCTTCTTTCTCAAGTTCGCTTTTGCTATTTGAGATGTCAATAGTCTTAATCTCGTTCCCTGTTTTTTCCCATGTCTCCCTCTTGGGTTTCAAATCCATTTCATTCCATCCAACAGATATTTATTGAGTGCCAGTATGTGCCAGATACTGTGTTAGGAGCTGAGGATAATATGGTAAGAAGGTCTGCTATCAAGAATTGTACCATCTGGTGGGAAAGACAGGATATAAACAAATAAATGCAGGGACAATGAGGGCACAAAAATGGGAGAGGTCAAGGAAGATTGCAAAGGAGGAAGTAACATTTGGGCAAACCACTAAAGCACAAATGTGAACTCAACAGATAGACAAGGACAAAAAGGGTGGGAGGACCAGATCATTCCAGGCAGATAGAATAATGTGAAAGAAAAACTAAAAATAAATTCTGTAGCTAAGATTCAAATCCAGGCAGTCTGGCTTCAGTATTCATTTTGTTTTGATTTGTTGTAAATTTCTAGCCCTGTGCTACTCTGTCTTCTTCAGTCATGCAGTAGCACATGGATTCATTAAATCTTAAAGCTAGAAGGGCCTTTAGATAATGTAGTCAGGTCATTCTTGCACAAGGAAATTATACATTCAGATTATTAGGGAGGT
This sequence comes from Suricata suricatta, assembly GCF_006229205.1. Classification (NCBI taxonomy): domain Eukaryota; kingdom Metazoa; phylum Chordata; class Mammalia; order Carnivora; family Herpestidae; genus Suricata; species Suricata suricatta. Next base: position 123,638,427 of record NC_043704.1, on the reverse strand, counting down.
TTTGAAAAATGCAGTGCCTTGCATTGCCTCCCCCACACCTCACCTCCAAGCCACACAGGAGGAACCACAACTCCCTACCCTCCTTTTAAAATTTAAATTAAGCAAAAATTTTTAATGCTTTTACTTATTTTTGAATGAGAGAGAGACCAAGTGTGAGTGGGGGAGAGGTAGAGAGAGAGAGAGACACAGAATCTGAAGCAGGCTCCAGGCTCTGAGCTGTCTGTCAGCACAGAGCCCAAATGCTAGGCTTGAACTCGTGAACCACTAGATCATGACCTGAGCTGATGTCTGATGCTCAACAAACTGAGCCACCCGGGCTCCCCTGCCTTTTTTAATTTTTAAACTTGTGGTCAAATATCCATAACAGAAAAATTACCATATTTTCCATGTTTAAGTGTATAATTTGATTCTATTAATTACATTCACAATACTGTGCAACCATCACTACTATTTTCAAACCATTTTCCTTATCCCAAACAGAAATTCTGTAACTATAAGCATAATTTCCCATTTCTCTTTCTCCCAGCCCCTAGTAACTTCTAATCTATTTCCTGTTTTTAAGAATTTGCCTATTCTCAATACTTCATTTAAGTGGAATTACACAATAGCTATCCTTTTTTTTCTGGCTTATTTCAATTAGCATAATGTCTTCAAGGTTTGCCCGTGTTGTACTATTTGTTAGAGCTTCATTCTTTTTTATGGCTGAATAATATTCAAATGTTTGAATATACCACATTTTCTTTTTCCATTTGTCTGTTCAGGCACATAGGTTGTCTTCCCCTACTCCCAACCTCTGTCCATCAAATATACATGGAGGAACCACTACTTTTCAAAACTTAACATTGTCGTACACAAAGAGAACAAAATGACAAAAAGAGGCAGAGGCTGAGTACCAAGTGGCACAGGGAAAAGACCCAGAGGAGTGAAAATGTGTACAACTATTTTGGATGGCAAGAAGCCACGTTTTTGGGTAGGATTCTCTGTGGCAGAAGTGGTCATGTGATTGAGATTTTTCTCTACTTTCCATATAGATATTTTGTCATCATCACTCCTATTACCTGTCAGAAGACTTACGATTTTTGGAAAATGAAAATAATTTTGTCATTATGAAAGCAGAATGTGATCCTGAGAATGATAATACTTTGTCATTAAAGCAATGAGACACATATTTTTCCTGAGATCATTTGCATGACTAAGTGGTACTTCTGAGCTAGATTGTCAGACAGGGCTCCTGTGGGGGACAGGAGTAAAATTGAGAATGTAAAGTAGGGAAAGAGGGAGGGGATTGGGAAGAGGAAAGGAGGGCGGAATGGGAGGAGAGGCTAATTTTGGGTACTGTGTGACAAAGTTCTAAACAACCCTCTGACACAAATTCTTTTCAACAATAGAACCTACTGACCTGCTCCACATAGCCTACCTGGTGCCCTTCAACATAGAGTGTGTTCAGTAATGTCTACCAAATTAGTTTCTTTTACCTCCTTTTCAGTTCTTTCAGTTTAAAGTGAGGTAGGCCATTAGCTTTTTCCAAATTTTTAATTCTTTCTCCAATGCTCCTCCACTCCTAAACCTCCTAAGGTTTCACTTCCTCTCAAAGCTGAGTTGACACATGTTTAGTGCTTAGCCCGTTATCTATACAAATGTAAATAACAGTATGCCTGGCTATTGATGGTGTTACTGTTATTGACTTCTTCCACCTTTCCTTCTGTTTTCATTGGATTTTAGAGTCATTAGTTTTGCCTTTCTTTATTCTACTTGATTTTCCATTCTTGCTTTTATCCTATTTCTGATTGTTTCTGTTAGAATGCTGAAAATATTGTCATCATGTCTGGCTAAATCAAGGTTTTCTTTGTCTTCTTAGTCTCTTTCTGATAGGTCATTGCAAGGATGCTTTAATCTAAGTATTACAAAAGGGGAAATGATTATTTGCCTTATATTTTGTTTTCCTAAGCAAGATATAGATGGACTGTTGTTTGTCAAGCAATAATCTGGTACAATATGAGTGATATTTTTATTGCGATTTCTGCCATTACATGTGATGTATATGTCCTAATACATCTGACTTTCAGAATATGCTCTAGAAATTTCCTTTTATATTTTTATAGAGGTAATATTCAGTTAGTTCACCATAGGAGACTACTAGACTATATGTCTCCTCTTTTATTATTTATTCTTCTGTCACATTTGCCTATGGTGGGTTCCTATATAACCTGAGTATTTGATTGAAGTCTTATACAATTAACTTTTCCTGTAGGCCCTTTTTTACATCTTCATAAACTATTTAGTTTCATGATTTGATTTTATTATTTGCCACTTACATGCAACATGAATATTATCACACCTTATAAGTAAGGCAGACCTTTAATTCCTTCTGATAAATTCTTCACTTCCTAAGTGTGCCTGATGCAAGAAACGGCATGTACTTTATTTTCTACTCTGTTATTTCTCACTTATCATCAATATTCTTGTCTCTCAAGCTCTATTAGTTTAAGAAGTGATTTTCTAATTTGAGAAGTGGCAGTTTAGAAGCAAGTTCTTTTTCCTCTAAAGCAGTGTGCCTTTGCACAAAGAAGTACAGGCTCAAAGAGTATTAACAGGTTACAAGCAAACTTAAATGCTGCCTCTAGTCCTCCTGACCTTTAGGAGTTGCAGTAGGGAAGAGAGAAGAATCCTTATTCAAAGAGGGGTGTTAAGAGTAATGCAGCCAGGGTTCAGCCAAAGGATGGGTAGAATCAGGCTGATAGCCTTTGGGGCCTCTGAACATGGGCCCTGATCATCATTTTGGAGGGAGGAATGGGTTATCTCAGAAGATCTCAGGAGGTATATTGAACAGCACAGAACCTGTGCATGTCCTGGTGTCTCACGATATCCTGGAATGGTGGTTGCTGTGTCTTCCCTTTTAGGTGATCACTTAGTTGTAGTCTTTTCATTTTCACCCAGGAGCAAGATTGTCAAAGCAAATTGGATTAATAAGGTATCTTAGGGCTACGCTGCTCAGGTTTAAGGTAGTAACCTATCAGTTCTTGATTTAAAAGCCAATTTTATTCATAAGTGTCAAATGTTACATTAGTACTTACATTTAAACCACTATAATATAATCAAATTGTAGTTGCCAGTTTTATAGCTAATACTTTTTTACCACTGTAGGGATCAGTCTGGTCACTAAAGAAAGAAACTCTCACTACCAAGTAGCATTTGCTTTAGGTACGATAAGGGTATTGTCCCAAGGATTGCCTGTCAAGACAGTAGGGATGTCAGGATTAATTTTTGCAACCTTAGGAGAGAATTAATCATGGGCCTTATGTTGTGGAATGTAGCTTAGAAAACAGAGCCTCTTTTGGACAAAAATATTGGTTTCTAGATTGCCACACTGAATTGTCCCCATTGTTCAAGCAGACGCCAAACTGTGCATCTTTTTAATCTATTTGTGTCAAGCACTTCAGCCCTGTGTCAGGCTCTGCATGGACAGCACAGAGCCTGCTTGGGATTCTCTCTCTCTGTCTCTCTCTGTGTTTCTCTCTCTCTCTCAATAATAAATAAATAAGCAAATAAACAAACAAACCAACATAAAAAAAAGACAAACTGACTTTAAAGAGAGTTGAATCAAAATATCCCAATGATTACCATCTAAAACTCTTTCTCTTAAAATAGACATAATTATTACTCCAGTTAGTAGCAGAGCCAGAACTCAAAACCAACATTTCTGACTTTCAATTTCTTATCTTTAGAAAAAAATTTTTTTTCTCCTTTTCTTTACTTGACAAATTGTTGCATATGTGTGAAGACCCAATTCAGGTATCTTTTTCACCTGGAAACTTGCTAAGATTCCCCCTTATCTGGGTTAGATGCCCTTTGTATGTGCTCCAGCAAGTTCCTGAACTTGCAGTTGCTCGCATTATTAACTTATTAAAATATTACATTTGACTTTACTTGTCTCTTCCACTGGTCTGTGGGCTTTCTATTTTATCTTTATCTTTATAGAGCCTAGCATGATGCTGGACTTATGGTACCTCAATTAATATTTATTGAAATGAATACATTTTGACCCACATGTGCAAAAATGTAAGAGCTAGCCAGGATTTCAGGTTCTCTTCAAGAACTGTATTCATCAAACCTATAATTAATGAAAACTAGAGAGACTGAAGAAGATTTTTATGATTCTTTTTAGTATAAGATGGCTTTTGTCTTTTTAAAAAATGTTTATTTATTTTGAGAGAGAGACAGAGAGAGAGACAGAGAGAGAGAGAGAGAGAGAGGCCCCATGCACCTGGGGGATAGGCAGAGAGAGAAACAGAGAGAGAATCCCAAGGAGGCTTCATGGTGTCAGTGTGGGGCTCAATCCCATGAACTGTGAGATCATGACCTGAGCTGAAATCAAGTCGGACACTTAACCGGCTGAGCCACCCAAGCACCCCTATAAGATGGTTTTTGGATCAGTGGGACACAATATAATACTAATAGTGTTGAGAAATATCTGTAATATATCTGTCATAGATATATTCATGAATTCATGAATAGAAATGAACAAAAATTGCACCGTGCAAATACTAAAGTATGCAGTTGGACTAGGGTTAAAAATGCTAATGTATGCTTAATAGGATATAGAATAAAACTTTTCTCATATCTTGGAATTAGTGTCCCTGATCTTACAACGGAGGCCAAAATGTTCCACTTTTGAAATTCCATCAATTAGGTCCAGACGTAAGAGGCCTTTCACTTTAACGATCACTGAGATCCCTACTCCTCATTCCTTAAAACACTAGGGAGGGCAGTGAGTTGTTTCCCTCATCTACTTCAGGTAACAAATCAAAGCTGAATAACTTAAACGACAATCATTTTATTATCTGTCATAGTTTCTTTAAAATTTTTTCTAATGTTTTATTTATTTTTGAGAGAGAAGGAGAGACAGCATGAGCAGGGGAGGGTCAGAGAGAGAGGGAGACACAGAATCTGAAGACAGGCTCCAGGCTCTGAGCTGTCAGCACAGAGACCAATGTGGGGCTCGAACCCATGAACCGTGAGATCATGACCTGAGCCGAAGCCGGATGCTCAACTGACTGAGCCACCCAGGTGCCCCATCTGTCATAGATTCTGTAGATTGGGAATTTGGAAAGGACTTGGCAGGGGGATTCTGACTCAGGGTCTCTTATATACTTGAAGTCAGATGGGTGGCTACAGTTAGAACAGCAAGGGGTTAGAGCAGCTGGAGGTGGGGATGGCCACGCATTTTTCCCTCTTTACGTAGTCTCAGGACATTCCATGGGGTTTCTCTACAGGGGCTAGTGTGAGCAATCTCACACCTTGGTAGCTCGGAGCTGTCAGACTGCTTATGTGTTGGCTCAGAGCTCCAAGCACAAGTGTTGCAGCGAGGAAGGCATAGCTGTTCCACTTCTTATGACCTTGCCTCAGAAGTCACAATATGTCACTTCTGCCATACTCTATGGTTGAAACAGTCACAGAAGCCTATCTACTTTTAATGGGAGGGGATATAGACCCTACGTCTCTATTTAATAGTGTCAAATTCACATTAGAAAACAAACAAAACCAAACATGTAGTATGGGAGATACTAGATTTGTGATTCTCTTTGAAAAATACTATCTGTCACAGGGCTCATCATCTATTATGGGTCTTCGGTTTAAGAAAAATGTTATGCTTTTTTGTAATGGGAGAAGGGAGAGGCAAGTTCCCTCTTATAGCTGACTGAGGGTGAAGGTTACCAGAACATTATGTATGATGACTGAGTGTACCTTCCCATTCTCCATTTCTAAATTTGCTTAGATAGCACATTTTAATTTGCCCTTTGCTTGTTTGAGTGAAGAGAAATAAAACTGGAGAGAAGGGGGCAGCGGCAAACTCCACTGAGTGGTAAGGATATGTGTTTCCTGGGGCCAAGTGAATACTGTTGGTCTGCCCAAGAGAGATGCTCTCCTGGGAGGAGGGCCTAGCGGCAAAAATCTGTGGGCCATAAGCCCTAGGGCAGGAGGCGCTCTCACATCAGGGATTTATGTACTGGGGAGGCCCTTCAAAATTTATCCCAGATAGCCTGAATTTGGATGCCTACAACCTAGAAAGTATAGTGACCTATCAGAGTTAACAGAGAAACAAAGACAACAATCAAAGAGTGAAACCCCACATGTTATCAGAATCAGGGTTCAGCCTAGGATCCAGAATCAGTAAGAGATTTATTACAAGAAATTGGCTAATATAATTGTGGGAACTAAATAAACGAGTCTGAAGTCTATAGGGCAGGCAGTCAGGAAGAGAAGATCAAGAACATGTTGGAATCCATGAGCAAGGCTGAAGCTTTGCCCACTGGCAATAAGGAAAAGAAGATCAAGAGTAGGCTGGAACCCTAAGGGAGTTAATGTTTGGAATCTCCAAACTCAAGAAAAGCCTAAGCCCTCTTTTAAAAGGCTCACCCAATCACGTCAGGCCCATACAGAATAGACTTTCTTTTGATTAACTTAAAGTCAACTGATTAAGTATTTTTCTCACATCTGCAAAATACCTTTATGGTATTAGCTTTGATTAAATAACTAGGGAATGCAGTTCAGCACAGCCAAGTTTATACATCAAAAAGCCATCACATAACAGCAGCCAATATAAAACATGTGTTCTTTTCCTTTTCCTTTCTCCCTGTGCCAATACACCAGGGGAGCTAGAGCCTAGAATAGGGAGATGGAAGAGATATGCCAGAGGCAGAGTCATTGCCCTCCCACAGACTCCAAAGGGAGGGAATAGGAGAAGGAGCAAAATGGCAGACCACATTCTCTCCCTATCCATGCCCCTGGAGCTACAAATCTGGCCTGCAATGGGAAGGGAAAGCTTTTAATGGATATAAGACAAAACTTTAACAATGGGCAGCACATGAGAAGTTAGAGTTCTAACAGAGATGTCATCAAGATATTTGCTGACTAGCAAGGAAAGGAGATTTTAACATAGAAATTTGAATACAACGGCTGGTGAGCCTAAATGTCTATCAACTGATGAATGGATAAAGAAGATGTAGTTCATATATACAATGGAATACCACTTGGGAATGAGAAAGAATGAAATCATGCCATTTGCAGCAATGTGGATGGAACTGGAAGGTATTATGCTGAGTGAAATAAGTCAGTCACAGAAGGACAGGTATCATATGTTATCAGTCAAAGGTGGATCTTAAGAAACTTAACTGAAGACCATGGGGGAAAAGAAAGGGAAAAAATAGTTACAAACAGCAGGAGGGAGGCAAACCGCAAGAGACTCTTAAATACAGAGAGCAAACTGAGGGTGGATGGGGGTCAGGAAAGAAGGGGAAATGGGTGATGGGCACTGAGGAGGGCACTTGTTGGGATGGGCACTGGGTGTTGTAGGTAAGCCAATTATATTCATAAAAAGTTAAAAAAAATGAATACAATGGCTGGGGTGAAATGCCACTGAGTTGAGACGACTAAATAATAAAATGATTTGGTTACAAAAATTAGAAGAACTACTGCAGATGTTAAACAAGGAAGGAAAAAGTAAGAGGCTAGAGTGACTAGGGAAGGCTTGTTTCTAAAAGGCACAATTTGGACTGGCCCTTCTTAAAAGATGAACAGTCTTTAGAAAGTTGGAGCAGAGAAAAGTGGTGAGAATAAAGACTTAGCAATATGACATGTACATGTGGGGAAGTAGGTCAGGGAGGGCACTGGATTGATCACAGCAGTATGTGTGTTAAGGAATCAAGCACTGATAGGGGCCAGATGAGGTAGGGTCTGGAGACCCAGGCAAAAGAGTTGAGATTCAGTGAGGTAGCCAGGAAAAAAATCACTTTAAGTTCTTTTAAAAAATGTTTAATGTTTATTTATTATTTTTGAGAGACAGAGAGACAGAGAGTGAGCAGGGGAGGGACAGAGAGAGAAGGAGACACAGAATCTGAAGCAGGCTTCAGGCTCTGAGTGTCAGCACAGAGTCTGAGCAGGGCTCAAACTCACGACCGTGAAACCATGACCTGAGCCAAAGTTGGCCACTTAACTGACTGAGCCACCCAGGCACCCCCAATAAATCACTGTAAGTTCTTAAATGGGGAAAGCTTAAGGGAAGGTTTTTTTGTTTTGAATCTTTTAAAGACATTAAAGTGGCAGTGGTGTAATATAGATGGATTTTAAGGGAGAAGGGTTAGGATTCAAGGGATATAGTTAGGATTCTGTTGCAATATTCTAGATAGGAATTCACAATAATGTGATCCAGAATCACAAAGGTAAAATGGAATTGAAGAAGAAAAGAAAAATCTGAGAAATATTTCAAAGACAAGAACTGCAAGATTGGTAACCAAATGGAAGTGTGGCAGCAAAAAGGATTATGCAGAGTATTCCCTGGTTTCTAGTTTGGGGAACTGGAGAAATGGTAGTATCGCAAACCAAAATGAGGAAGTTAGGGAAGGAAAATCTGTGTGGGAGATGAAGGCTATTCAATTTGGGATTATTGAAGCTGTAGTCACAACTTGATAAAAGTTGGAAGAAGAGAGATAGGATACCTGGGTGGCTTAGTTGGTTAAGCGTCCAGCTCTTCATGTTTGCTCGGGTCTTGATCTCGAAGTTCATGAGTTTGAGCCCCACATAGGGCTCTGCACTGGCAATGCGGAGCCTGCTTGGGATTCTCTCTCTCTCTTCTCTCTCTCCTCTCTCTCTATCTCTCTCCCTTTCTCTCTCTGCCTCTTTCCCGCTTGTGTGTGCTCACTCTCTCTCAAAATAAATTTTTTAAAAAGTTGGAAGAAAAGAACATCATATTAGCTTGATAACAATATGCAGGGATGACTGTAAGTGGGAGGTCCAGGCTAGGAAAGTGAAGAACTCGAAGGCACAAGTGGTGTTTTAAAAAATGACTTCTTCCAACTGAAGATGGTGTTGTTTAGAAGAGAGTAAAGAGGAATGAAACAGTTGGCTACCCAGATGGTGTCAAAGAACAAAATAGGATTTGATTTCTAGACCATGGTTTAAGATCCTCAAACTGGTGAGTTTTTGGCAAGGACAGGGAGTATGTCATAAGGACAAAAAAATTAAAAGGTTTCCTTTTTTTTTTTTCCAGAAAGGAGGGGAGGAATCATTGGGAAGGAAACAGGAAATTGGTCTTAGAAAAAGAGAGAATGAACAGGAAGGAGAACTGAGTGAACAAATACAAATCTTAAAGAAAGAATTACAATGTAGAAGATAACCTAGTGTTTTAAGAGAGTTTATTATAGGTAAAAAGAAACTGAATTCTTGTCAACACTTATTGAGAGTTCATGATATAACTGCACTGTGCCAAATTTTTATATGCATTATTTCATTTAATTAAAAAGGAACTTTCCCCCCCCTACTCAACAAAGTGTCATGAACAGCTTTCAGTGTCAGTAAAGATCATTGTTGTTTGTAATGGATGTATAGCATAGTATTTTAATGTATGAAGGGTCATTGTGGTAAGCTATAGTGAAACCTCCTATTCCTATATTTTTTCCACATTTTTTTTGTATGTTCTTTTCCTAAAATAACAGAACATCTTGTTTTAGTTTATAATTTATTTTTTAACAATATTGTGATTTGAAATTAAAATATAAAAAAGTATATAGTAAAAAATGTTTTCTTCCATTCTTGCTCCTTGTTCTACCCTACTAATTATTAGTTTACTTTGTATCTTTCCATAATTTCTTTGTTATATAAGCACATATAAAAATGTATTATTTTTTCCTTTTTTTAAACACATAAGATAAAAAGCATCTTGTGATCATGTCTTTAGGATAAAATCTTAGAAGTGATTTTGCTGAGGGTTGCCTGGGTGGCTCTGTTGGTTAAGCATCCAACTTTGGCTCGGGTAGTTATCTCACAGTTCATGGGTTTGAGCCCCATGTTGGGCTCTATGCTGATAGCTCAAAGCCTGGAGCATGCTTCAGATTCTCTGTCTTCCTTTCTCTCTCTGCCTCTCTCCCTACTTGTGCTCTCTCTCAAAAATAAATAAATACACATTAAAAAAACAACAACAACCTTGAAGGTCTTTAAAAAAATGAAATTGCTGAGTTAGAGGGTACTTTCAGTCAAAATCTTAATACATATTGACCAATTGCTCATCAGAGAGGTAGTATACACCAACAATGCACGACTGTCACTAAGTCCCTTTATATATTTAATTATTTATTATTTTGTATTTTTTTAAGTAGGGTTCTCCCCCAGCACGGAGGGCTTGAACTCACAACCCTGAGATCAAGACCTGAGCTGAGATCAAGAGTCAGATGCTTAACTGACCAAGCCACCCAGGCACCCCCATTTTATTTATTTTCTAATTTTGGTCTATCTATATATCTGACTATGTATGGGGAGCCCAGAATAAATGTTAAAAAGACTATAATTTGTAATATAAAGCTAAATGTGATATTATACAGAAGGGATTTTACAAAAAAACTTTGGACTTATTCATTTAAAATTTATAATAGACAAAGGAACATAGTAGAAAGGGAAGGTTTTACCTAAGTTGTTTACTTTCCTGTATTTTTCTTAATTGGATGAGTGGAGAAACAGGTAGGAATGGATGGAGAAAAGATGAAAAAATATCAGTTGTTTGAGGTACAAAGTTAAGCAACAGCTGTATTGTAAGGACAGGTCTGAATCAAACTGACTCTAACCTTGAAGGCCAGCTAACACCATTAACATTTCTGGGGGCGGGCCTAAAGATGGAGGTTAAGACTAGTCACACCCTACTTGAGGGTCCTAGTCACGCCCTACGTGAGGGTCCTGGGTCCACTCTGTAATTGGTTAAAGTTACTGTCAATGATGTGATGCTATAATGATTGGACCCCAGTACCTGTGTCACAATTTCCTGTAACTCCCCTTCCCAAACTCATAAAAGGCCCTGCCCCACCATGTTTGGGGCTTGCTCCACGTGGATCCAGTGTGTTGTTGAAGTCTGTGAGCCCGAGTTTAGGCTGGCCGTGCCTAAATTCGTAATAAAGCCCTTTGCTTTTGCATGCGTGATTCAGCCTCCCTGGCGGTCTCTGGTTTTGGGGGGCGATATTAAAATCTGGGTACAACAGCATGAGACAAAGAATAAGCAGAATGAGAAATAGGGGCAGACATGGGGTAAGAGTGAAAAAAGTGCAGACGGTTTCATCGGGCCTCCTACATCTGATATGGCACTGCCAGATCTTCTCTTCCTATTACTTTTTTTTTTTTTAACTCCTATTACAGAGGCACCTGGGTGGCTCAGTTGGTTAAACGTCTGGCTTAGGCTCAGGTCATGATCTCACAGTTCGTGGGTTTGAGCCCTGCATCGGGCTCTGTGCTGACAGCTAGCTCAGAGCCTGGAGCCTGCTTCAGAATCTGTATCTCCCTCTGTCTCTGACCCTCCCCTGCTCATGCTGTCTCTCAAAAAATAAATAAAAAACATAAAAAAATTTAAAAACTCCCATTACAACCTCTACTTTCTATTACTAAATTGGTGTTTAAAATAGAAACTAAAACTAAATTTCCACTGACTGAATATGTACATTTGTCTTTTTTTTTTCTTAAATAGAATTGCTTATCTGAAGAAATGGATACTTCTCCCTCCAAAATATATCCAGTTAAAAAGCGGGTGAAAATACATCCTAACACTGTGATGGTGAAATATACTTCTCATTATCCGCAACCTGGGGATGATGGATATGAAGAAATCAATGAAGACTATGGAAATTTTTTGGAAGAAAATCCAAAGAGAAGCCTACTGAGTGAAATGAAACGAAAAGGAAGAACTTTCTTTGGAACCATGGATACTCGACCTCTGCCAACAGAAGACCCAGTGACCAATGATATTGGACAATTCCAGAGCTTTGCAGAAAAAAACATTTTTCAATCCAGAAAAATGTGGATAGTGCTATTTGGATCTGCTTTGGCTCATGGATGTGTAGCTCTTATCACTAGGCTTGTTTCTGATCGTTCTAAAGTTCCATCTCTAGAACTGATTTTTATCCGTTCTGTCTTGCAGGTCTTATCTGTGTTAGTTGTGTGTTACTACCAGGAGGCGCCCTTTGGTCCCAGTGGATACAGATTACGACTCTTCTTTTATGGTGTGTGCAATGTCATCTCTATAACCTGTGCTTATACGTCATTTTCAATAGTTCCTCCCAGCAATGGGACCACTATGTGGAGAGCCACAACCACAGTCTTCAGTGCCATTTTGGCTTTTTTACTTGTGGATGAGAAAATGGCTTATGTTGACATGGCTACCGTTGTTTGCAGCATTTTAGGTGTTTGTCTTGTCATGATCCCCAACATTGTTGATGAAGACAATTCTTTGTTAAATGCCTGGAAAGAAGCCTTTGGGTACACTATGACTGTGATGGCTGGACTGACCACTGCTCTTTCCATGATAGTATACAGATCCATTAAAGAGAAGATTAGCATGTGGACTGCACTATTTACCTTTGGTTGGACTGGGACAATCTGGGGAATATCTACTATGTTTGTTCTTCAAGAACCCATCATCCCATTAGATGGAGAAACCTGGAGTTATCTCATTGCCATATGTGTCTGTTCTACTGCAGCATTCTTAGGAGTTTATTACGCCTTGGACAAATTCCACCCAGCTTTGGTCAGCACAGTGCAACACCTGGAGATTGTAGTAGCTATGGTCTTGCAGCTTCTAGTGTTACACATATTTCCTAGTGTCTATGATGTTTTTGGAGGGGTAATCATTATGATTAGTGTTTTTGTCCTTGCTGGTTATAAACTTTATTGGAGGAATTTAAGAAGGCAGGATTATCAGGAAATACTAGACTCTCCCATAAAGTGAATAGTTGATTATTATTTTGTTAACATTCGCTTACTAATAGGTACACTGCCATTTTAATGTTTACCTATAAATGTCTTGTGTAGTATAATTGAGAGTGCTATATAATATATAATTAATATATGCAGATATAGAAAATTTAGTCTAATAAATTCAAAACCAAGTGTTAATAAAATGTGAAACATCAAGAACCCAGTGTCTTTACTGTCATTTGTTTATTTAAAAATTTTTTCATAGTTTAAATTTGAGACAAGAGAGAGAGCACAAGTGGGGGAGGGGCAGAGAGAGAGGGAGAAATAGAATCCCAAACAGGCTCCAGGTTCTGAACTGTCAGCACAGAACCCGATGCAGGGCTTGAACCCACAAACTGTGAGATCATGAGCTGAGCCAAAGTTGGACGCCTAACTGACTGAGCCACCCAGGTGCCCCATGGCTTTACTATTATTAACAAAAGGTAATTGTGGTAGGACAATGTTAACTTTCATCACTACAGAACCTAAGACTTGAGGAAATGACCCCTTTTGGATTGAACTTTTGTGGTCCTAAAAATATATTCATGACTAATGTTCTACAAATGTTCAACAAAAATCCTTCAATATTCAAAAATATTCATTTTTAAAAAGTACACAATAAGGTGAAATGCTTGATATCAAGCTGTGTTTTGTCACCTATTTATATTAGAAAACTAGAGGTGAGGGGTGCTTGGGTGGCTCTGTTAGTTGAGCATCTGACTTTGGCTCAGGTCATGATCTTGCAGTTCATGGGTTCAAGCCCCACATCAGGCTCTCTGCTGTCAGCACAGAGTCTGCTTCAGATCTTCTGTCTCCCTTTCTCTGCCCTTACCCCACTTGAGATCTCTCAAAAATTAATAAACATTTTAAAAAAAGAAACATTAGAAAAAAGAAAACTAGAGGTGATTGGGTTGCATAAGGGAGCTTGAATTGAGGCAAGAAAGAGTAAGCAAAGGAATAATGCTGCTCTTTCAATGACCATAGTGGCTGTCTTACTTACAGATAGGAAATTGGTCTTCTCTTTGCTAAGGGTACATTAAGAAATGCATATAAAATGGAAGTAGGGAGAAGACTAGATTCTTGACAGCTCTATTTGGTCTAGGCCTTTTCTTGGCTAATTGTGGGAGACTTAATATTGGGGCAGTGTCTGTTTATCTTCAGTTTTACAGATATTTTCCAAAACTGCCCTTGTTTATGATTTTTGTAGCAAGTACATATGTGAGCTGCAGTAAAAGGTACTCCTTACTAAAGATGTAACAGGAATCAAGTATAGCAGAAAATTGTTACAACATGGTACTTGAAATTCTTTTCAAAGGGGCATACAAGTCTGTAAAAGCATATAAGATAGCATTAATTTGGGTCTAATTTGGGCAATTTTAGTGTAACAAATGTTAATATGGTTAGTAAGCTATTGTTATTGAGTTACCTTAGCTCCAAATTCACCCTTCTGTAATTTCCTCTGTGATACAATGGCTCAGACCCTGCAAAGTACATTTTTTCTATGCCAGCTGGTATCTCACTAGGTTCCACCAATAAAAGGCATTACAGGGAGACTGGAAGACAGAAGGGGAGAAAGGATTTCCGCCTTTCCATTTGGTTGCAGTTTCTGTTACCCCAGCAGTAAGCAATAGTCCTTTGCTTCAGCGGCAGCTCAGCCTTGAGCTTCTTTTGGCACTTCTCCATCCTCCAACCAACCTCATCATATCCCTCTCGGTAGTTGGAGGACCAGCTAAATAACATCCTTTCAGGGAAATGAGCTACAGCTCAGCTGGGTCATTCCTCTGAGTTTCTGCGACCTTATGGTCCAGCCTTGACCCTTCTTTTTCACTTGCCCTAATGGTTGTAGCTGCTCCATACAGTTATCCCTCTGGTCTACTGCAGGGCTCCCTTTTTGCTTTTTCAGTCCTTCAGTACCCAATACTAGATTGTCTCTGTTGTAATATCTTGTGATTTCTGTCTTCTTGACTAATATGTCTCTAAACTTTCCCCAAAGGAACCCACAGTCATTAGTAGGGTGACTGTGCTTTTGGGAAAATGTTAATGTTCAGATTTTCCAGGCATTACCAGACATTGGCTCTCAATTATCCAAATTGAAGAAATTATCCAAATTGAAGCACAGAAGGATAAAGATTTGAAAAAATTTAACAAAGCCTGGAATGACCGGTACTAGGACAAAGGACAAAGAAGTCTAGCATAAATGTAAATGTAGTTTCAGAAGAGAAGAGAGAGGGAAAGTGGCAGAAAGAAATACTGGCCAAAAGTTTTCTAAATTTGATAAAAGGAAATGATAGCAACAAACAGCAATCTACAGATCCAGAGAAATAGAAGAACTCCAAACAGCATAAATACAAGGAAAACCACACCTAGAAACATAGCAACTGCTGAAAAACAGAGATAAAGAAACAAAACCTTAAAAGCAGACAGAAAAAAAAAAGACATATGACGTACAAGAAAACAATGAGACTTATAGCTAGCTTTTCATCAGAAATGATGGAGGCCCGAAAACAACAGAATGACATTTTAAAGTGCTGAAAACAAAACAAAATGAAAGAAAAAAACCCTTTGATGGTTTCCTATCATCTATAGAATCAAGTCCTTAATTTCTATAACCTATTTGCTTACATTTCTCGTCATTTTCTGCTCCGGCAATATCATGTAATACCTTTTTGATTGTGTAATACCTTTTTCAGTGCAGGTCCCTTCCATGTGGAAATCCCTTCTCTACTTTGCCTACTTATTTGCCTGACTAGCTTCACCATACAACTCCCCCTGTGGCTTAATGTTCCCATGTACATATCTATACCTGTATTAACTATATTAATAATAAATATACTTAAAGCTCATTCTCTGACACTGGATTGAGCTCCTTTCATTTCAAGACTGATCTTTAGATCTCTAGCACCTGTTGCAGTGCCTACCACAGAGAGGACTCTACATTTTTATCGAAGTAATTCCTATAAAGGCATAATAGTACTTCATCCAGATATTAAATTCAGTTACCAGGGTCCACTAATTTCTATACTTCATAGTCAGGCTTGTGATCAGTTACCTCTTATTGATTAGCAGGTAGGGCTTTTGTTGTTGTTGTTGTCGTCCGAAACAGTCCTACCCAGCAGTGATGCTAAACCAGATCGTTGTCTAATCATTTCCAACTAAAAGCCAACAAGTTTCCTGGGAAAGGTCTTGAGACATGGAGGCTCCTTTTTCTCTTCCTTGTCTTCCCAAATCCTTTCCTTTGGGGTTAATGAAGTGAGCTGCCTGCATGTGTTTATCCTAGACCTGATATTGCTTACATTTCCAAAACCCCATTTCCGGTCCATAGGTCATAGGTTTTGGCCCAAATTTTATTGTCATCTGATTCTGGCTAGTCCCTGGTCCACTCAGCACTAATTAGCAGGGGGTGATTCCCATTTGTGGTTTGAGTTCCGCTAAAAGAGAGGAAGAAGAGGCCACGTGCATGTTTATGTTTGGAAGTTGGGGAGAGAGTGTGTGTGAAAGGAAGTGTCTGGACAACTCCCACCCCATAAGAACATGTACTCCATTCCTTCTAAGTCACCATACCGCAATTTCATACATGATTTTTGCCTATCTACTCTTTTCTCTAATGCTTTGCTGTTTCATTATTTTTCTTCAATGTTTTCTCCTTTTCATATTTTTTTGAACTTTCATTTTTTAAAGATTTCCTGGTAAGAATGGGTGATGAGGAATCTTGAAGAAGGATAACTAAAAGTGGGGGGGAGACTTGTTTACAGGGAACTAAAAGGCTTTTAAAAAATCTCTTTCCCCTCGTTCTTCTATTACTTAAATAGGTGGCACACAGAACTCAAGACATCTGGATCAGAACTTTGTGAACGGTCTATTCAGACCATTGGTCAATTCAAAATACATATTCCCTTACCCAATAAAATCTAAACTTATGACTTCAGCATATTTTTCTGAGTTTATTTTCCCCACTTAAGGCAGTGCTTTAGGAAGAGCTACTTGATGACAAGAACCACTTTACCTGTTGTATTTGTATTAACTCCCCAAAACCCATCACATGTCAAATATATGTAAGTAGAATTGAACTGAGCCATGTTTTGCTAGCAGTTTGTTGTATGATTTTGGAGAAGCAGTTTTAACCTTTGAACAACCATTTCTTCAGCTTCAAAAATGAATATAATAGTATCTCAATCCATAACTTTATAAGATGTATCAACAGATAAAACTATTGTATTAGCTTGAGCCTCCAATAACAAAATACCAACAAGTAGAAGCTGAAGTGCTACATCAGGGTATCAGCATGGTCAATTACAGGGGAGAGCTGTCTGCCAGGCTTGCACATGCCCCCCTTGTCACTGTCCTCTCATGGTGGAGATAGAGCTCAAGTTCTCTGTTATCTCTTTCTACAGGAACACTAGTCCTATAGGATTAGGTCCCCACTCTTATCTCAGTCAGTCTTAAGTACCTCCTTAAAGGCCCAACGTCACATACAATCACATTGGAAGTTAAGGATTCAACATATAAATTTTGGGAGGGGATATAACTGTCTGTAGCAGCCATGATAAAGTATGCGGAGGTATTTAGACCTTTAGAATAAATTTAAAATTCACTTACATTATTCATTTTGGATGCTAATAATGGGATATAGACATAGAATAGCTGTTGGTCAGAGTTTCATGGTTTACTTGCTGGAGCCAACTTGAAGCCAGGTGAAGTCGTAGGTGATTTGTGCTTGATCTTGTGATCTTAAATAATGGCAACCAAACCACATATATCAGTACTCAAAAGAATAATTTTGAAGTTAAATGCAGAAAAGTGTGAACTCTTGGGAGTTACAGTCAGGTCAGGACTAAAGAAGGGATAGGAAAGTATATTAATTTTTTATATGTTACTTATTTTTGAGAGGGAGACTGCAGACAGAGTGCGAGCAGGGGAGGGGCAGAGAGAAGAGACACAGAATCTGAAGCAGGCTCCAGGCTCCGAGCTGTCAGCGCAGAGCCGGATGCCAGGCTTGAACTCACAACCCGTGAGTTGGACTCTTAAAGGAATGAGCTACCCTATCATGTACTAGGCAGTGGGGAAAAACAATACTGACATGATTCCTGACTTAATAGAGTGTACAACCTAGGTACGGATATCGACAAACTGTTTCAACAGCTTGGATGGGGAAAATACCTGTGCTCCATGAAAGGTACCTACCACAGCAGGCTTCCTTGAGGAGGCAAGGAAGAAGAGCCACAGAGATAGTTGGGCAGCCATAATGCAGGCTTAGGGCGAGGGGCTGTAGTTCTGGCGTGGGGAGAATCAACTTATGGATGACCAGGCAGGTGGCTGGCCAGGACAGGGTCCCCAAGAATGGGCACACCTGGCACCGAAGGTCATTGTCCTCCTCACAGAATGGCTACCACAGAGACTGGAAGCTATCCACGCACCAGGGTACTTGGAAGGCCTTCAGACTCAGCTAGTTTGGTTTGTGGCTCAAATTAACCATACGTCTTACATTTTTCTCTCAAGTCCCCATTTCAGGTCGTTTGGTTTGTTTTTCGTTTTTGCTCCCCACCTTTAAAAATCTGCTGGCAAGACCCTCTTTCAGGTGCCGAAACCAGAAGGGAGCTTCCAGAACAGTTGGGGCTTAGCTTGGGAAGCAATAATTTCTGCTTTGGAGTCTCTAATGTGATACTGAGGAAGAAAGGCCCAAAGTAATCCGCCAGAGCAACCGGAGAGGCAAAAGCTACAAGAGTCAGGGTCAGGGCAGGCGCATCCCAGCCCCTAGCTCTCGCCGCCAAGCCGCCTCAGCTACCTCCACGCCCAACATACTGCTTGATTGACACGAGGGCACGCCCAATCCGAGCGCGGCGCAGAGAGCCCTCGCTTCAGGGATAGGAGGATAGAGAGCGACTGAGCCTATCGGATTGTGCCGGGAGGGGGTTTCCTGCCCGCGCTGAGCCGCGCGCCGCCTCCCGGCCAGTCGGTGCTGGAGCCCCGCCCGCCCGCCGCGCGCCTCCCGCCCCTCTCCCGAGAGCTAC
>NC_043704.1:123578369-123619554 GCF_006229205.1 Suricata suricatta | reverse complement strand
GCCGCGCGCCTCCCGCCCCTCTCCCGAGAGCTACGCGGCGGCGGAGCGGAGGCCTCGTGCCGTAACGGCCATCGCGGCGGCCGCGGCAGCGTCCCGGTGCCCTCCTCAGGTGAGCTGGGGCAGCACGGACTCGGCAGAGGGAAGGTGAGACAGTCCTGCCGATAGGCAGACGCACAGCCAGCGATTCCCTTCCCCGTACGTCCACACAGCCTGTTATTCGCTGCGTCGCTTCCTCTTCTCCGGCGAAGTTAGCTCCCCGGGCGCCGTCTGCCGGCCCGGAGCTGAGCCGGAGGGGGCGGGGAGGCCGCTCGGCCGGGCCTGGGCGTTTGCACCGCGGCTCCTCGCGACCCTCTGGCCAGTGTCCCGGGTGGCGCAGCCCCAGGCCTCCCTCTGGCCGGCAGCTCCTAGAGGCAGGGAGGTCGAGTGTGTGGCGTGCGCGCTCCTCTGGTTCTTTTTCCTCCCTGAGAAGTCCTGTTGCCTGTTGTGGCGTAATCCGAGGCCGGGAAGGTAGGGACCTGGTAGAGGAGGGAAGGGGCGCTCTCACCGCCAGCCTCACGGGAGGGCAGGGAGCCGTGACCTGTGCCGAGGTGGACATCCTTAGGATGCGCCCTGTGCCCCTCCCCCCACCCCACCCCCAGCCGTTTCCCTCGTTCTCTGGAAATCTGGGTTATTTTAACCGTGCGGACCTGCTGTACTTAACGGACGTTTGCTTGTAATTTGCGCTGTGAGCTTTTGACTTGAGGTGTAATATATCCGGTAAAAGAAATTATCTCAGTAGTTGGTTTTGTACCGTTTCTTACGCGCCTTCATAAAAGTTAAATTTGCAGTTAGAAGCTTGCGAAGGTGGATTTTGTTTAGGGCTGAGAACTGTAACATATAGGCGCTCAATTAACGTCGAACGGATGAGCTGGTCACCTGAAAATAATTCTACCCGTTAGATTTGGTGAGAAACCATAGGAGTTAGGAAAGAACGAAGTTGAGAATTACCGATCCCATCTTGGATGATGAGCAAAGAAACTCAGTGTCTGATCAAAACGGGTAAATGTTTCAAGAGGTATTCGGTTTTAGAAATCTTACTTTGGTAAATTTATGAAAAACCAACCATACAATTTGTTAAGCATTTGGAAAACCCTGTTTCTAAAATCGCAGTCTTCAGCGAGGTCACAAAGTAAATGGGGAAATAATCTAAGAAGGTTTGGATAATTGTCAGTAATGTTCAGTTCTTAAAAAGGCTCCCATTCACAGTTTGATAGTAACTGAAGAAATAAGCACTGGGTGTTTAATTATAATTTTATTCTGTCTCGATATAGACTTGAATTTTTTTTTTGGGAATATTGGGATCTGGAGGAATTAGTTATAATACCTGTAAACACTATTTGCAGAGTACCCAAGACTCAGCTGTGGTTGTTCACGAATTACATTTTAAATTTATGCTTTTTCTGCACATTATCTTTTAATCCAGATTTTACCAGTGCTTTCAGGTACATGTAAATAAAATTTCCAGCATACACAGAATGTTTTGTTGGATACTGAATGATACTCTATGCCTCTGGGTTTATTTTTCTTTTGGACCTTTGAGAACTTTTTTGCCAAAAAGCTCAAGGTAGATTTGATGTGATTATGGTCATAAATCACTTGTCAGAAAGACTTCATTTAATACAGGATGCACAGGTGCCTGGGTGGCTCCGGTCATGATATCATGGTTCATGAGTTTGAGCTCCATATCTGGCTCGCTGCTGTCCGTGCAAAACCTGATTCTGATCCTCAGTCCCCCTCTCTTTTTCTGCTCCTCTCTTTTTTTCTCTCAAAAATAATATTTATTAAAAAAATCAGTACAGGATGCAGTCCATTTTTTCCTATGGTAGTATCATAGTTTAACAACTTTTACAGTTTACTTACCTTTATAATATGGAAGATACCAAATGTTTTTCTTTTTTTTTTAATTCTTTTGAGAGAGGGAGACAGAGCAGGGGAGGGTCAGAGAAAAAGAGGGATATTCAGAATCTGAAGCAGGCTCCAGGCTCTGAGCTGTCAGCACAGAGCCCAATGCGGGGCTCGAATCCACGAACCGTGAGATCATGACCTGAGCGGAAGTCGGACGCGTAACCGACTGAGCCACCCAGGCGCCCCATACCAAATGTTTTCTAGCTACATCAGAAGACTAAGTGATTATTTAGTTGATCAGTAAAATTGGAGGAAACTCATGAAATTACTAAACCTTTAACCAATTCCTTATAAATACTAGGCTGTGCTGTTTTAGGAAGACGACTGATATTTAAAGATTATTTAAGGCAGCAATTCTATCTGGATGATTCTCATATATGCTGACTTTGTTTTGGTAATATACTTTCAGCTACTCAGACACAAACCTTGGTTTTTGTCTTTGACATCTTTCATTCACATAACAGTGGCTAATTTTCATCTCCCTTTTTTTGGAAATTTCTTTCGCTTATTTTTCCTTCCCTCTAGCTTCTAACTGGGTTTTCTGCCTATTTTTTCTATGTAGTTCTTCCTGCCTTCAGCCTTAATCTTAAAATAATGCTCCCAACATGTCCGTCACTGTGAAATCAGCGATAGCTCCCTGTTATCTTACAGAGTATATTTCAGAATTCCTAGTCTTCTAATAGTCTGCTCAAAGCCTGTTTTTTTTCTTATGGCAGCAATATTTCTCTATGGGAGCTGTCCATCCTAACCAAACCAATCTTTCATTCTCATTTAGACTTCATATTTTTCTACCTTTATATCTGTTGAGAATTTGATTGCCTATCCATAGCCTTCTTATTCTTTAAAAGAAATACCTTCATAACCCCCAGATTACCAGAGTAGCAAACAAAGTCCTATTTTGTTGAAATTTCATTTTTGGTCCAGAAGGCCTTCTAGATCTTTCTGTTCCTGTGTTGTTGCTTTCCTTTGAACCCGTAGCCCTATTGTTTTATCATTCCTTTGGTTTTTTTAAATCTTATGTGGGCTTGTGTCATAATATGGAGCAATATGGCAGGAATGTTGGAATTCCAACCATGGGTTGGAAAATGAAATCCATACAGAATACGCTAAAATTCACACCTCTCGTGATGACAGAACTGAAATCCAAACCTTGATTTCTAACTCAAGTTCTCTGTATTCTTTTTTTTTTAATTTTAATTTTTTAATGTTTATTTTTGAGAGAGAGAGTGCATGCATGCATGTGCCAGCAGGGGAGGGGCAGAGAGTTAGAAGGACAGAGGATCCCAAATGGGCTGTGTCCTGACAATCCAGAACCCAATGTGGGGCTTGTGCTCACAAACCAGGAGATCATGACCTGAGCCAAAGTTGGACGCTTAACTGACTGAGCCACCCAAGTGCCCCGCTCCTCTTTTTAAAGTTTATTTATTAGAGCACAAGCAGGGGAGGGGTGGAGAAAAAGAATCCCACGGTCTTAGTACAGAGCCTGATGTGGGGCTTGAATCCAGGAACTGTGAGATGATGACCTGGGCCAAAATTGAGTCGTGATGCTTAACTGACTGAGCCACCCAAGTGCCCCAAGTTCTGTGGATTCTTTAAAAAAATTTTTTTCTGTGAATTTTAAAAGATATTTATTTATGAGAGAGAGAGAGAGACAGAGACAGAGACAGAGACAGAGAGACAGAGACAGGATCCAAAGCGGGCTCTGCATTGACAGCAGGGAGCCTGATGCAGGGCTGGAAGCCACGAACTCACAAACCTCAAGATCATGACCTGAGCCAGAGTTGGACACCTAATCACCAAGGCACCCCTCTGTGAATTTCTTATGAAGTTATACTACTACTCATATTTTGCAATGTAGTTTCGTATTGTTTGCTTCACATTACCTTGCACTTTGTTTTTATACCTTCTCAGATTCACAACCTTTATGTAAGGGCAGCAGAATCTTTATGACTCGAATTGTTTAACAATCATTAAAACTGATTTAAAGTCTTTCTTCTATGTTTATTAGTTGTATTAACAGCATTAACAAAAATAAATATCATCTCTGTGGTTGAGTCCATGATTCATTAAAAAGTGAATGGATCCCTGAGAATTATTACTGCTGGAGTTTAGTTTGCTTTGAATCTCTTGGTTCACAGAGACTGAATGGGTGCCTTCAGAGTAAATGTGAACATTGCAGTGGTTTGGAAGAAATCTGCAGGGTTTATCACATAACTATATTTAATGATCTAGCTAAATGTTCTTTTTCTCTTTTAGACTCTTAGAACAGCAACACTTTTACATTTTGCTACTTTGTCATCTTGTTCATTTGTCAAGAACCAGATTATTGAACATTCTGCTTATTGAGCAAAATATTCTGAAAGCATTTGTTCCATTTTGGGAGTCAGAGCTTTTATATATTTGTTCTTGACCTTTTTTCTTCTCTTGACTCTAAAGTTTCTGTTAACATCATCAGCATAGTGTTGCCTTGGTATTTTTTTTTACACTTATGTAGCAAGAGTTAAATGGTGTAAGGTAGCACAGAAAACTGTCAGGTAAAATACCTCTGGAGGGAATGTTTTACTCTTTTGGTTTGAAACAGGTTAGAAGCAGTTTTCCTTTTATTTTTTGGTTGTTTATACTTGCTTTTAAAATTATTATTATTATTTAAAAATTTTTTATAAGTTTGTTTATTTTTGAGAGAGACAGAGCATGAGTAGGGGAGGGCCAGAGAGAGAGGGAGACACAGAATCCAAAGCAGGCTCCAGGCTCTGAGATATCAGCACAGAGCCTGATGCAGGGCTCAAACTCAAGAACCATGAGATCATGGCCTAAGCCAAAGTCAGATGCTTAACCAGCTGAGCCACCCAGGCGCCCCTAATTATTTTTTTATTAAAAAGCTTTTTTAATGTTTATTGATTTTTGAGAGAAAGAGAGTGTGCACATGTGCGTGAGCAGGGACAGGGCAGAGAGAGAGAGGGGGACGGACAGACAGACAGACAGAAACACAGAAGCCAAAGCAGGTTCCAGGCTCCAAGCTGTCAGCCCAAAACCCAATATGGGGCTCAAACTCATGAACCACAAGATCATGACCTGAGCTAAAGTTGGACACTTAACCAACTGAACCCCCCAGGTCCCCTATAAGTGCATGTTTTTTATTTAAATAATTTATCTGCTGTATGGTGCCTGGGGGACTCAGTTGGTTAAGCATTCACTTCTTGATTTCAGGTCATGGTCCCACGGTTGTGAGATTGAGCCTTGATTTGAGCCCCATGTCAGATTTTGCACTGACAGCGGGAGTCTCTCTTTATCTTTCTCTGCCTCTACCCCTTCAAAATAAGTAAATAAACATTTAAAAATAAATAATCTGCTAAAATAAACTGTTGAAACACTGATGATCTTGTTCTTTATTCCTGAAATTGTATTTAAGAATTGCTGAATTGGTTGGAAGTATGCTATGAATAATTTCTGCTTCTTTTCAAAAAGACCAATTGAATAAATCAGTGAGATTATGGTTTTTAAAAAATGGATATGTCTAAAAAGGTTTTTAGTTATTGTTTTTCTAAGAATCAGCCTTCCAAAAATTTCAGTACATACTTCCAAATCATGTTGCATTTAGATCAACTCAAATAATTGATGTAACAAAGAATTTAATATGTCCTGTATTTTTTGTGTTCTAGCAAAATAAAAATTTATATTTACAACAAAAATATTCTATTAATTAAACTAGGTATTGGAAGGGGCACCTGGGTGGCTCAGTCGCTAAAGTGTCTGGCTTCAGATCAGGTCATGATCTCACAGTTCTTGGGTTCAAGCCCCGCGTCAGGCTCTGTGCTGACTGCTAGCTCAGAGCCTGGAACCTGCTTCAGATTCTGTGTCTCCCTGTCTCTCTGACCCTCCCCTGCTCACACTGTCTTTCTCTCTCAAAAATAAATAAATAAAATAAAAAAAATAATCTGTTAAAAAAAAACCTTTAAAAAAATAAACTAGGTATTGGAAAAATTTCCTTAGAAATTCTTGATTGCTGCAGGTACTACATGTTCTTGAGTTTTCTGTGTTGTTTTCCTTCCCATTTCTTTTCCATATTATTTTTCCCCCCTTTCTGTGGATTTTATCTCTGCACCCAATGTGGTATGAATTCAAACCCCATAATCAAGAGTCGCATGCTCCACCGACTGAGCCAGCCAGGTACCCCTCCGTATTCTTAAAAAGGCCTAGGAGGCCTTTTATGATTTGGCTTTTGCCTACTTCTAGCTGCATCTTTTGCCATTTTCCCTTTCCTTTAGGCTGTTCTTTGGACCTTCTGTTGCCAGGATTTTTTTTTGTTTGTTTTGTCTTGGAACCTGGGAACATGTTCTTCCCTATGGGCAGATGGCTCCCATAGGTTAATTAGTATTAAATTTGGCTGCTGCTAATAGAGGCCAAATAATTTCTCTCTCATAGCAGAGAAATCCAGCATTTGCATGGCATTCATTTACTAAATGTTATTTCCAGGTGTTTTTTTCCCCCCAGTGTAATGATTGTGAAATACAGATCTTTGGGTATAAAGCGTTGATTCCCCCCCCACCTTTGATTAATTCCTGTTATGGGATGCAATTGAAAATGTCATTAATTTCTTTAAAAACGTGCTTAGAGAAAATATGGTTAAATTTTTTAAAATAGCAAAGTACACAAAGTATAGCTCAATGAGTTTTTATATTTGTAGACATAGACCCTTCACCCAGATCAAGGTATAGAACATTTCCAGTGCTCTAGGAGGCTCTCTCATGTGTCCTCCTAGTCATTATTTCTTGTCCCCCAAAGTTAATTACTGTTCTGACTTGTATCATTACAGGTTATTTTTCCCTGTTTTTAAACTTAACATATAAATGGAACCATACAGTATAATATTTCGTGGGTGACTACTTGTGCTTAATATTGTGTTTGTGAGATTCATTTATGAAGTTGGATGCAGCAGTAGTGGCTCTTTCCTACCAACGGTAGTATTCTGTTGGTGAAATCTACAATTAAAAATTTCCACTAATGGATATTTTGTTTCTAGTTTTTATAGCTATTTGAATAAAGTTGCTCAGTGGACATACTCATTTCTTTTGGGTATTTATATCTGGGAGTATAATTATTTTCTTGTCTACCAGTTTTTGCACCTGCTTAGAGCAGCTTTCTCTCTTGTCCATAGTAGTTTTTTGGGATTTCTCCCTTTACCGTAAGACTGGTGACTCCCCTTGCCATTCTCCTGTGTTAAATTTCTTTTTTCCTATGAATCATGTAGTTTTGACCCCTCCTTTTGGTGCAGTATATCCCACAGTAGATTGCTGTGAAAGGCTGAGATCTTGCATTAATAAAAGCCTCTTTTTTTTTCTTTTTTGGTCTTCCCACATAATTTGGTTGGAAATAATTTACTTTCAGAATTCTGAAGACCCTCCATTGTTTTTTGGCTTGTGATCCTTTTGAGAATTTTGAGGACATTCTGATTCCATTTCTCAATGTTTTTTGCTTTTTTGGAATTTTGTATCTCTTGTAGTCCAAAATTTCATGAGGGTGTGACTTGATGTACATGTATTTTTGTGCGTTTTCCTGGATATTCATTGTTCTAGCCGGATCTGCAAAATTATTTTTTTTTACTTCTGGGGAATTTTCTTAATGGTTATAGTAGTCTACGAGGGCTGCTGTAACAAAATACCACAGGCTGGGTGGTTTAAACAACAGAAATTGATTTTCTCACCGTTCTGAAGGCTAAGAAGTCCAAGATCAAGCTGCTATCAAGGTTGGCTTGTGAGGAGATATCTTCCTGGCTTGTAGACTGGCCTTTTCACTGTGTCCTTACAAGGCTTTTCTATAAGGAGATTAATCACTCTCTTCCTCCTCCCTTCTGAGGATATCAGTCCAGTGGATTAGGGCCCCACTCTTAATGACACCTCCTAGAAGTCCTATCTCCAAATTCAGTCACAGTTGAGGGTTAGAGCTTCAACATGGATATGGAGAGGGAGACACAATTCATTCTGTAACAGTGGTTTCCTCTCCTTCCTTTTGTGTCTCTCTGAAAATTTTGTTATATCTACTCATTCTGTTTGTATATGACTACTTCAGTATTTTTCTCCCTTAATTTTCATTTCCTAGTCTGTTTGCTCTATATTATGAGAGGTTTCCTTAACTTTATATCCTAAGGCTTCTGTTGAATTTTTCATTTTTGCAGCAAGATCTTGATTTCCTAAGAACTCTTTTTGTTCTCTTAAAAAAATGTTTTTTTATAGGGAGCATTCTGTTCGAGTTTCATAGATACATTTCTTTCTCTAATTTCTGAGACTGTAGAATGTCTTTTCCCCCCCTTGTTTCTTCTTGGAGACTCTTCTAAATTGATCTTTTAAAAAAATTTTTTTACATTTATTTATTTTTGAGAGACAGGCAGAGCACAAGTGGGGGAGGGGCAGAGAGAGCAAGAGAGCGAGAGAAAGAAAGAAAGAAACAGAATCCAAAGCAGGCTCCAGGCTCCCAGCTGTCAGCCCAGAGCCCAATGCGGGGCTTGAACCGATGAACTGTGAGATCATGAGCCAAAGTCGGACACAACCTGCTGAGCCACCCAGGCAACCCTAAATTGATCTAACTTTTATATTGGAGGCTTGCTTCAGTTGTCAGTAATCCTTGGATGTTATCTTGAGATTGAAGGCTTGCATTAATGGGGTCTTGAAGACCTTGAACTTTATTGCATGGTGGTCCAACTGGCCCATTTTTTTGAGAAAACCCTAAAGGTGTTACTTCTTGAGAGAAAATACAATTCTGTATGAAGGTTAAAGGTTTGACTGCCTGTGTGTGTGTGTGTGTTTAAGGGACTAGATTTCTCATTTCCCACATTCGGTAGGGTACACAGGTCTTTAATTATATCCGGTGAGCCCCCAGTTTAGAATTACGTAGCCAACCATTAGGTTGATTTGGGGAGGAAGCTTCTAAGGATTTAACCACTTCTTAGGTTTTCCCCAGTCTTCCTTATTTAACTCCTTTTCTTAGTTTAAGCAGTAGCAGGTGCTGCTACTTTTTAACACTTGAGAATTCCAAGGTATAAATTGAGTTTTTTAATTACTAGGTTCGGCTTCACCTTTCTGGAGTTTGCTGAGGTAGTTACCAGCTGTTTCTGTCTTTTTCGTTACAGAATTTTGTTGCCATTGTTTGCTCTCCTGTATGCTTTGCCTTCTGTGTTAATTTCCTTAAAAAATTAAGTCTTAAATCCACTACTTTTTTTTAAATCCACTATTTTGATTGAAACCTTTCAAAAACCTTATTTGTACTGCCCTAAGAATGATTTTACGTTTTTATAGGGTTGTAAGAAAAAAATATGCGACAGAGACTGTGTGTGACCCACACAGCACAAAATATTTACTCTCTGGTCCTTTAGAGAAAAAGTTGGCTTACCTGTCCTTGTTATAAAGTTTCTGATTTTCTTTAATAAAGCCATTTCTAGACTACTACTTTACTCCCACTCAAGCTTCGGTTTACAATTTTGGTACTTCCTGAAGCTCTTTGTTTTAATTTAGTCTCTTGGAACATCATGGAAGTTATGACTAAGAATTGATAGGTTCTATTCAGTTATCGAAGATGTGGGACAATTTTAATGTAAAATCTCAAGGAGTAACCGGAGCTCCTGCCAGAACTGTGTCAGTCCGGGTTTTGTGGACTCTCCTCACAACATGGCCCCCAAACACCAGTCTTCACTCCTTCCTCAAAGAAACCGAGACCGCCTGCTGCCCCCAAGCCAGAGCGGATGTCCACCTCTCAGCACCTGCCGAAGGGAGAAAAAGAACAGCAAGAAGCAGTTGAACATATTGATGAAGTACAAAATGAAATAGGCTTAATGAACAAACCAGTGAGGAGATTTTGAAAGTAGAACAGAATTATAACAAACTCCGCCAACCATTTTTTCTGAAGAGGTTGGAATTGATCCCCAAAATCTCAAGTTTTTGGGTAACAACGTTTGTCAACCATCCACAGTGTCTGCGCTGCTTGGGGAGGAGGATGAAGAGGCGCTGCATTGTTCGATAAGAGTTCAAGTAACAGAATTTAAAGATATTAAATCAGGTTACAGAATAGATTTTTATTTTGATGAAAATCCTTACTTTGAAAATAAAGTTCTCTCCAGAGAACTTCATATGAATGAGAGCGGTGATCCATCTTCAAAGTCCACTGAAATCAAATGGAAATCTGGAAAGGATTTGACAAAACATTCAAGTCAAAGGCAGAATAAAGCCAGCAGGAAGAGACCGCATGAGGAACCAGAGAGCTTTTTTACCTGGTTTACTGACCATTCTGATTCGGATGCAGATGAGTTAGGAGAGGTCATCAAAGATGATATTTGGCCAAATCCTTTACAGTACTACTTGGTTTCTGGTATGGATGATGAAGAAGGGGAAGGAGAAGAAGAAGATGATGAAGAAGAAGAGGAAGAAGAAGGAGGAGGAGGAGGATTGGAAGATATTGATGAAGTAGGAGATGAGGATGAAGGTGAAGAAGATGAAGATGATGAACACCGATGGATTCTAACCTTCCTTTTTTAAATTTTCTCCAGTCCCTGGGAGCAACTTGCAGTCTTCCCCCCCTCCCCTTTTGTGCTCATTGGCCCTTTTTTTTGAAGTCTCTTTTCTCTCCCTTTATACCATGGTTCTCAACTTGTTTTGGGCGAAATACCTTGAGCAGAATACAGTGGGAAAAGAATCTCTACCCCTTTCTGTTCCAAATTCATTTTTATCCCTTTCTGTCTTAACAAAAACTTTTTGGAATCAACATCACCATGCTCTCTGGGGGAAAAAAAAAACCTTCTGCTTCCTTAGCTCTGCTGGAAGCTGGAGGTGCTAGGCCCCTGTGTAGTAGTGCGTAGAATTCTAGCTTTTTCCCTCCTTACTCTGTATATTGGGCTCAGAGATTACACTGTGTCTCTATGTGAATATGGACAGTTAGCATTTACTAACATGTGTCTGTCTACTTTGTCTTGTTTAAAAAAAAGAAAAAAAATTTTAAAAATGGGGTTATAGAAGGTCAGCAAAGGGTGGGTTTGAGATGTTTGGGTGGATTAAGTGGGCATTTTGACAACATGGCTTCTCCTTTGGCATGTTTAATTGTGATGTTTACAGACATCCTTGCAGTTGAAGATGACACTTTTAAAATAAAATTCTCTCCTAATGATGACTTGAGTCCTGCCACTTGATGGGAGAATGAGCAGAACCTGTAGGATCTTATTTGGAATTGACATTCTCTTGTAATTTTGTTCCTGTTTATTTTTAAATTTTCTTTTTGTTTCACCGGAAAGGAAAGATGCTCAGTTTTAAATGTTAAAAGTGTAAAAGTTGCTTTGTTACAATAAAACTAAATGTATACACAAAGGAAAAAAAATCTCAAGGAGTAGGATAAGCAAAATATTGAAGAAATAAGTCATGGAGCATGCAATATATACATATGGATACACTGTTCCTTGCCTTGTCACTTAAGTGCAGGATTTAGGCACCAGTACTGTGAGGAATGGGGAAAGGGACAGTTGTCATATTGACAACAGGCTCAAGTCATATTTTAAATGAGCCATTTTCATCAGCCCTCCTTAGTTGGTAAATCGTAACTGGCAGAATATTTTTGGCTCTATACAAGAAGCTGTTCTAGGCAGTAATATACATAGTATGTGTATGTACATAGACATATATATATATATATATATATATATATATATATATATATATAGTTGTATTTTTCTACCTGGTGTCAGAAATGAGAGGGTGACTTAATTTGAGGCACATGTCAGAAAAAGAGAAACAGGATTACATTGTTCTAGGAAAAAAAAATGTTTTCTTTAAGTTCCACTGCCAGAAAACTCAGTTATGTTTAGTAGCATATGAGCAGTCTCATCACAGATTTCTTGTATAATTATCTTTAATTCCTCTAAATGGTATCTCGTCTTTAGTATTTATCACTGTTATTTTTTATTTATATTCCAGAACTATTTCTGTGAATATACAAACTCATGCTCACTTTTACAAAATATGCTTATATGCCAAATATTACTTTCTAATTTAGAGAATCTGGAGTCAGCTTAAATTCCAATGTAGGCCTCATCACTATTTGGGCTTATGCCTCTATAAGCCTCATATTTTTTCTCTGTAATAAAGATTATTACAAGGATTATTATAAACACAAATTCATTTCCAGGTTCTATTTGACTGTTAAGTAGTGTTTAGTGTACATTAAGAGCTTTAGAATAAATTTCTAGATGTAAAATAACTGGGTTCAAAGATACAGATGTTTTTAATGTTGCTAACTGTTGTGAAACTGCTATTCAGAAAAAACATCAGTTTACAGCTTTACCAACAAAGTGTTCCTTAACTGAATTATTATTCTGATTTTTGCAAACGTAATAGGCAAAAAACTGATAGAACTAAAAGAAATCAATAAATCCATAAGCAAAATAGATATTTTAGCATACCTCTGTGCGTAAATAGTAGAACACTAAGACAAAAAAATAAAAAGAAAAGATTTGAGCAACATAAGTAACAAATGAATCTAATTGATATGCATAGACCATTTCACCCAGTACCTGCAGAAAACAGGTTTTTTCCCAGTGCCTGTGGAAATTTTACTCAAATTGACATATGCTGAACTGTACAAAAACATGGAAATAATTCTGGAGTATGTGTTCTGACATGTTGGAATTAAGCCAGGAATTAATTACAAAAAATAACTGGAAAAATTCCAGCTACTTGGAAACTAAATAATATACTACTAGGTAAGTAACCCAGGAATTAAAGAAATGACATTAAACTACTTTGAACTGAGTGATGAAAATATGATAGAACTTAAGGGATACCTATATATATCTATATATCTATATAGGTAAGTCATGGTTAAAGCAAAGTACAGAGCCTTAAAATGTATATGTTAGAGTAAAGGTAAAAATAATTGAAAGGACTTCTGGGTAAAGATGGATGAGTGGAAGAGGCACTTAGTCCCCTCCAGAGCCCACCAAGGTGTTAATAAAGGTTATTTTTAGAAGATTTGTACTGCACAGGTAAAGAGAATGGAAGAAACAATAAAATTTGGAACCTGGAAAGCAGACAGATTGAAACTTCTTAGTAGGCTTAAAAATGTTCAATCCTAAGCTGGAAGTAAGAAAAAGTTAAAAGAATTTTCAGGCTCATAAATTGGCAGTGTCATGTACTTTTGTTACAGAGGGGTGAGAATGGTGCTAAAAATCTAAAGATTGCTTGAAAGGCTGTTTAAGTAGCAGCTCACTCATAATCACTGAAAGGTAGAAACAACCCAAACGTCCATCAACTGATAAATGGGTAAATAAGGCATATCCAAGTAATGGAATACTATTTGGAATAAATGAAATGAAATATTGATACATGTGTTAACATGAATGAACCTTGAAAACATGCTAAGTGAAAGAAACCAGTCACAAAGGACCACATTATTTATGATTCTATAATTATGAAATGTCCAGGAAATGCAAATTTATAGGGACAGAGAGTAAGTTAATGTTTGCCTAAGGCTGGGAGTAGGGGAGATTAGAGGGAAATGGGAAGTGACTGCTCAAGGGTATGGGTTTATTTTTGGATAAAAATGTTCTAAAATTTGTGTTGATGGTTGCATAACTCAGTATACTAAAAACCATTGAATTGTACACCTTAAATGGGTCATTTGTATAGTATATGAGTTCTATCTCAGTAAGCTATTACCAAAAAAAAAAAAAAAAAGGGAAAAAACTACTCAAACCTAACTTTATTCATCAGTTTGTATAGCTCAGTGTTTGTCCTCTTTCCTGCTTAAGCAGGAGACGGAAGATTTATCCTCTGTAGAGGGCCTAATAGTGTGCTGAGAGAGCGGTGGGCACTAGACATAATCAAAGACCAGGTGTTCTATAGAAAACACCTGAATTACCTGAAGTAAATGTACTCACTGTTAGGACCCTAATTAAGGCCTCTTCTCCTATTTGGCTCCCAGAATTCTGGCAATTAGGTAGGAACTTATAGGAGGCTTCTCTTAACTAGCCAATGAGGAAAAACTAAATAATTCACAATCAGCTTTTAAGGTCCTACTTTTATATATTTTACTTATTATATGTATATTTACTTATATTACATATAAAGTATTACATGTATATATATATGTGTATATAATAAACATTTATTGAGCCACTACCAAATGTAAACTTGATGCTAAATGCTCTGGGGGTTGTCAAAGAAATAGAAGACTCATGCTCTGTAAGAGTTCATAATCTAGCTTTCATTAAAGAAGAGTCCTAAGAAATATATTGACAAAGACCAGTTTAAGAAACATCTTACCAAAAATTTTCAATAAATTATTGGGGTTGATAGAAGACAAGTGAGGCTAAATCAGTCAGGTAAGGATAGTCAGTAAAGAAATGATGTTCCATATATTAATACATGTTTTCTAAACACCTGCGGAATATCTAGGCTCTTAATACCCATATGTACAATGAGGATTTCCACATTTTCCATGAATTTTTTTATCTTGGAAGTTAACAAGTCTTTCATTACCTGGGGGGGGTCATCCTTGTCAATTTATCACTTAAAAGTACATACATGACTCAGGGCACTCTTGAAACACACCTTGACCCCTGAATTCTCAATTCGTCTGACATCTGGCTAAATAAAAGATCCTTTCGCTGTAGTAGCAGGCAATAATCAACTATGACAGGCATCCTGTCCTGAAAATGCTGTTCCATCACTTATATTTTTTCCTGGACTGTATACTTTTTGAGAGCTTGTTCTGCTTAATGGAATAGGATTTCTATCATCTGATCTGGAACAATAGCCTTTCACTTACAGGCATCCCCTGATGATCCCACAGCTCTTTTCCTTTTCCTTCTTGAAAAGACCATGCAAGAGCCAAGGCTTTTGTAAGACAGTCTTCTTTCAGGAGATGATCCAATCTCTCCAGCTTATAATCATCATCATCATCATCATCATCATCATCATCACATAAACAGATTTTGTCCCCAGGTAAAAGATTTGGCTACCATAGCTATTGGTGGATTGATAACAAGCCTTCCTCCAACCAAATGTGCCTGGCTAACATTTCCTGTGGTGGTTGGTGCTTTGAAATGGCTGCTGTTAACAGACCAACCTAACTTGTGATATTTCCACTGTTTCCAATTCTTGAGTCGGCTGATCAATAATGTTCTCTGTGCTGTCTAAGAGCACAGCTGTGCATGAGTTTATCCAAATAAGGGGGATGAGATCATAGTATAGGTGAATTTATTTGCTTATTAGTAACATATCTTGCTCCAGTTTCATCTCTTAACCAATAGAAAATGAACATCTTTTCTGCAGAAGGCAAGCATGGGATTTATATAATTATGCACTGCAACAAAGTGCCAGACCAGCAATGAAACACTGGAAGAATATATCCATCCTCGAGGAAAAGTCATCCACACTTTTAGGGATTGTTTCAGTCTAGTGATCAGTATCTTTGTTAAGAATGCCATGGCCAGGGGACACCTGGGTGGCTCAGTTGAGCATCTGACTTCAATTCAGGTCATGATCTCATGGTTCATGAGTTCAAGACCTGTGTTGGGCTCTGTGCTGACAGCTCAGAGCCTGGAGCCTTCTTTGAATTCTGTATTGTCTCTTTCTCTGCCCCTCCCCTGCTTGCCCTCTGTCTCTCTTTAAAAAGTAAATATTAAAAAAAAAAAAAAAAGAATGCCATGGCCAGTAAGGAAAAAACTGTGTGATGAGATGGATCTTTCAACTTTGGCTTAGAATGGAGAGGCTCAATACAGCAAACTTCACCCTTGGAACCATTTATCAGACACCTAGATTAACATGCTCGTCTCCCATCACTCTTAAATGTCAATTCAAAGCAGAGCCTTTGCTGTCATTAGAGATTGCATGAGTTGGATCATCTATAAATTTAATATGCAGTATTGCTATTCCTGGAGAATGAGCATCTGTTACTGATCTTAAAAGTTTTCTACTGGCCAAATCCCACATCATGATAGGTCCTTTAGCAAAGCCACAGAGAAGTCTTTAGTAATCATTATTGATACATTGTTGAGGGCAGAGATGGTTCCATACTGAACTAAAACATTAGTGCTACCTGGCTGCAAAGTTTGATTCTGATCACATATTAAAGCCAATTCATGAGATGTGCCCACTGTCACCAGACTGGACACTGTGCTGTAGGCAAGCCAACATCCACTTTGTCAGCTACAGACACTATCTGGGCAGAAATTCCCTTCAGTAGTGAATGTTGCCTAACTGACCCAAGGAGTGAAAAAGAATCAGGTAATTTCTTCCTCCTTTTTAAGTTGATCCTGTCACCACTATCTGAAATTGCTATAGATGAAGTATCACTGGAGTGAGAATCAATAGTGTCAATGTTTAACAATGTAAGATCCTCAAGAATAAAAGACTTCCTCTTCGTCATCAGTCTTACTGAGTATGCTTTCCAGTTTTGGAGGACTACCACCTTTGAGGAATATCAAACTTGTCATCAGTCAGATCCCTTTTTTAAAGTTTATGTATTTTGAGGGAGAGAAAACACACTTATAAGTGAGGGAGGGACAGAGAGAGAATTGCCAAACATGGAATCACTGTCAGCATGGAGTCCCACGCAGGGCTCAGTCCCGTGAACCATGGGATCACGACTTGAGCCAAAATCAAGAGTTGGATGCCTGACTGACTGAGCCACCCAGGTGCCCCAGACACATCATTTTTGAACTCCAGTTCTTGCCTAGATCCATTTAAGAGAATTTTGAAACTGAAAGTTCAAGAATAAAAGACTTATTCAGCTCTTTAGTAGTCTTGCACAGAGGCTCTGTTCCACATTTCTGTGGCCTGGTTCATTTTCCACATATATATATGGAAATATATATATTTTAAATGAGAATAAATCTACATCTTTATTTACTTTTCAGTACATTTAAATCCTTGAGGGATACAGCATCCCTTGGATCCTGTGGCCAATGTCTTTAGCAGGAAGGTTCCTTCAGAATTTGGGATGAACCATGCCAGTGTTTCTATTATCATGAGTTACTTTTCTGCAGATTACTCTGGTTTTATTCAGTTTGCCACTCAGAGTCACTGTGTTCTTTGCTTTGTACATGTAAACACATCTCTTGCCTGGACAGAATTCAGTTTCATCTCGAGCATAAGCACCTTCAATATTAAGAAGAACTGTGTGCTCCCTCTGGTTTCAGAGACCCTGCTTATGGCCAGCAAAAGTGGCCTTGGACCACAGCCTTCCAGACATTTTTGTCATATTAGGAGTCTTGTTTCCAGCAGGCGTCCACAGCTTCCAAAATGGCAAAAAGAGCCCATAATTACTTTTAATAATTTAAATTCACTCAACCCAAGCAGTTTTTACTTGGTATTGTTTTGATTTTTGTCTTTAGATCATGATGACCTGAATGATGATCTCTGCACCATTCCAGCCCAGGACCTTTTTATTGTCTTATTTATTTATTTATTTATTTATTTTTAAGTAATCTCAACACCAAACATGGTGCTCGAACTCACCACATCGAGATCAGAAGTAACATGTTCTGTTGAGTGAGCCAGCCAGGCCACCCCCAGGGCCCTACTTTTAAATATGAACAGACAATCAAGGATCACCAGGTGCATGAAGAAAACTTTTAATATGAGACCAAATACAAAAAAAATTTTTGGGGGGAACTCTTTAAAATTAGAGCATAATTGTAAGAAAAAAACAGAAGAAAAGAAGTTGAAGTAGCGTAGACCTTTCATAAAGTAGAGGTAAATATGAAAGAATAAAAAGGTTATGAAAAGATAAAAGGTCAGTCCAAGAGATGAACTTCCACATAACAGAAGTGCCAGTGAGAAAAGAGTGGAGAAGAAGTATCCGTGAAAAAATGAAGAAAAATCCTCAGAGTTGAGGAACCTTATTTTACAGATTGAGAGGGCCTTGGGTACTCAGAAAAGTGGAAGAAAATAAATGCATACCTTCAATCTGGGACTAGTCAGGAAAATGGAGACCACACTACTTATAATAACAGAATTTAATATAAAGAGTTGTTTAGCCGTGTTATGGGTTGAATTGTGTTACCCCAAAAAGATGTTGAAGTCTTAGTCCTCCAGCATCTCAGAATGTGACTTATTTGGAAATAGAGTCTTTACAGAGGTAAATCAAGTTAAAGTGAGGTGAGTAGAGGGGCGCCTGGGTGGCTCAGTCGGTTAAGCCTCCGACTTCGGCTCAGGTCAGATCTCACGGTCGTGGGTTCGAGCCCCGCGTCGGGCTCTGTGCTGACTGCTAGCTCAGAGCCTGGAGCCTGCTTCCAGTTCTGTGTCTCCTTCTCTCTCTGACCCTCCCCCTCTCATGCTTTGTCTCTCTCTGTATCAAAAATAAATAAAGCATTAAAATAAATAAATAAATAAATAAAGTGAGGTGAGTAGAGTGTGCCCTAATCCAATAAGACTGGCATTCTTTAATAACAGTGGAGAAGTTTAGACATAAGTTTAGATGAAGTCAGGCATAAAGAGAATATGGCCATTATCAAGCTAAGGAATGCTTGAGGCCACCAGAAGCTAGGAGAGAGGCCTGGAACAGGTCCTTCCCTAGTTCCCTAGAACATTGCCAGTACCTTGATTTTGGATTTTTTGGTCTCCACAACTGTGAGTAGCTTCTAGGGTTGGAAGAAGAACTTGGGATTATTAGAATTTAGAAGCATGAAGAGTGGCCTGGAGGAGCTGAAACAAACTTATGATGAGTTGCTCACTGCTCAGAAAGTAAAGGTATTTTAGTCTGGTCTGTGAATAACAGGAAAAGCACAAAAGCAAAAAATTGTTAACTGAAGCCACTTGCTGCTGCTGGAATCATTGTTGTTGCTAGAGTGAAGTTTGTGAGTTGATGGTTGATGCTGACCTGAAGGAGTTATCTCCTTGTTCCCTTCTTTAGTCTTCTAGTGTCTTTTTCTTACATAGAGACTACATAGAGAGTCTAATAGGGAGTCAGCTAGCAAAGGAGAAATGTGATTTATAGGGTTTAGCTCCCAACATTACAGAGTAGAGAAGTAGGTTTGAAGCCAGGGGGAATAACTGACTTGTACACATAGACACTGCGGTCTGTCGTCATGAAAGTTTGAAATACATAGAACAAAGAAGATCCTGTAAACATCAGAGATGGGGGAAATGAGTCACATTACAGAGATTCAGTATTCTCAACTGCAGACTCACAAGCCAGAAGATAGTGAGGAATGCTCTGAAAATCTGAGGAAATGATTTCCAAGTTAGAATTGTTTTCCCAGTCAAATTCAGCATAAGTTTTTATTTTTTAATTTTTTATTTATTTTTGAGAGAGAGAGAGACAGCATGAGCAGGGGAGGGTCAGAGAGAGAAGGAGTCACAGGATCTGAAGACAGGCTCCAGGCTCTGAGCTAGCTGTCAGCACAGAGCCTGACGTGGGGCTCAAACCCACGAACTGTGAGATCATGACCTGAGTCAAAGTCAGATGCCTAACTGACTGAGCCACCCAGGCGCCCCTAGCATAAATTTAGAGTGTAGACATTTTCAGACATGCAAGGTCTCCAAAAATTTCTTTTCCCTACTTCCTTAGAGAACTAATGTGTGATTTGTTCTACCCACCAAAAGAAAGGAGAAACCCTCCATAAAAGAAGGTGAAAGATACAGGAAACAGGAAATCAGATACTAGAGAGACAAAGGGAATCCCTAAAGTGATAACAAAGAGGATTCCCCGCATGCTGATTATCTAATAAAAGAGCAATAAGTCCAGATTTTAGCAGGTGAGAAGGTAGGTGTTGGTAGCTATATGACAGTGAAATTAATAGAATATCTGATGTCTGTATACTTAGGCAATTTGCAAGGAATTTGGAGTTCAATAAGCAAATCTAATGAAATGAAATGCAAATCTTTCATTTGCTTAGTATTTTGGTGTTTTAGGATTTTGTTATGGAATTATTTCTCTTATACTCAGTTCTATGATTTTAAATAGTATCAATAGGTGGATGCTTTACAAATTTATATTTCTAGGAGAGATATCTACCATTTTACATTCCCACCAACAGTACACAAAGATTCCAGTTTTTTCTCTAAATCCTTCCCAACCCTTGTTATTTTTTTTCTTCCTTTCTTTCTGATAGTGGCCATCTTAATGGGTATAGAGTATTATCTCATTGTGATTTCTGTTTGTATTTTCCTAATGATTAGCAGTGTTGATCATCCTCTCCTATATTTGTTTGCCATTTATATATCTTTGGAGAAATGTCTAAGTTTTTTGTTTTTTCCTTGGGTGATTGTTGAGTCGTGACAGAAATGTATCTTTTGTGTTTTTTTTTCTTTTAACTCATTCTTGATACAGCAGGCAGAGAAATGGTTTTAAGATTTCTGTATTAGTCATGGTATGCTAACAGCCCTAATAAGCAATAGGTCTTTGTGGCTTAACGCAGTGGATGTTTATATTACTTTCACATGGTATAGTCTAGTGTATATGTGTGATGGAGTAGGATTTGGGATACCTCTGTTCCATGTGGTCATTCAGAAAAAGAGTCTCCTGTATCTTTTTAAGTCATCACTGTTATCACCATGTGACTTTTGGGGTTGTTTTGAAAAGAGAAGAGGGTATGGAAGAAGCTTTTAGGGCCCAGGCTGGAAATGGCATGTATCACTTTCACCCACATTCCATTAGATGGAACAGAGTCACATGATCCCACCTAACTACAGGGGTGGCTGGGAAATGTAGTATAGCAGTGTGCCAATGAAGGAAAGGAGAACACAGATCTTAACGAGCACTAGCTGTCTCTGTGAACAGTATGTACTGGATTAGAACTTCTCTGCTTAAAATTCATTAAGGACTTTATTTATTAAATTTTTTTTAAGTTTGTTTAGAGACAGAGGGAGCGAGTGGGGGAGGGGCAGACAGCAAGGGAGAGAACCCCAAGCAGGCAACACACTGTCAGCGCAAAGCCCCATGTGGGTTTTGAACTCAGGAACTATGTGAGATTGTGAGATCATGACTGGAGTTGAAACCGAGAGTCGAAACCAAGAGTGGGACACAACTGACTGAGCCACCTAGGTGCCTCTAAGGACTTTTTTTTTTTAATACACAGAATAAAACTGGCCTATGTCTGTTTCATCCTTACTTTGTATCACTTATTCCTTATTATTCTCAAGCCACATTAGACTAGGTCATTTCTCAAAAAATGCCAGGCTTTTATCCTCCTAGAACCTGTGTATTTTGTGGTTTCCTTTACTTGGAGCACTCTAAATATTTACATGACTGCATCCTTTTCATCTTAAAATGTCAGCTTAAAATCCATCTCTAACTAAATTTTCTAAAATAGCCCTCCTAGTTCTGTCCTTTATGAAAGCAGTGTGTTTGTATGTATCACAGCATTTATCACAATAGTTTTTTTATGTGAACATTTTGTTTGCTTTTCAACTGTGTCATCTGCTAGAAAAAGATGTCTCTTCTCACTGTTCAATTTCTGCTGCCCAGCCAATACTTAGATATGTTAGTCATTTCATAAGTGTGTTGTATGAATGAAAGACTATTATACACAAACCAAAGTGGAGAAACTAGAGTGAATAATAAACAAGAGCTCTTATGATAGTTTAGATGAATTGTTGAGAGCTTGGGTTTTAGTGGAGTCTGTGTCAGTGGAACAGAAAAGATTGAATGAGGGACATTTCAAAGGAAAACCCAATAGAAGTTGTTGTGTGACTTAACGGCAGGAATCTGGGTGAATGGGGTGATGAAGGTTTGTGATTACCAGATGTTGAGTAAGGAGGTTAGAAGAGTTAGCTTTTTGGAGATGATAATGGATTAGGATTCTTACATGTTGAATTTGAGGTATTGAAAGAAGAAATGTTGAGGAATAGTATTTTGGATTAGAGAACACAATTGGAATTATAGACTTGGGAGTCAACTGGCCAAAAGTGATAAGATGAAGCCATAACAATCAATGATCTGGGGGCACCTGGGTGGCTTAATAGGTTAAGCATCTGACTCTTGGTTTCTGCTCAGGTCATGATCTCAGGGTTGTGGGATTGAGCTCTGAGTCAGGCTTCAAACTAAGCATGAAGCCTGCCTGATATTCTTTCTCCCCCTTTCTCCCTCCCCTTTTCTCTCCCCTTCTCTCTCCCCTCCACCTCATGCCGGTTTGCTCCCCCGCTGCCCGCCCCGCCCCCCCAAATCTGTTGAGAGGGAGCATATACATTGAGAAGAGCAGATGACTCAAGGGGAGAAAAAAGAGGAGCCACAAGTAGAGACCAGGAGGAGTAGGTGGAGAGGGAGGAAGAGAACCAATTTAGTATAGGGTTAAGGAAACCAGCAAAGAGTTTCAGAAAAGGGTGATGGTTAGTTTGGGTGCTTCTAGTATGGATCTTCCTTGTGATGTGTATTTGAACGTTCTGAAGTGTTACTTTTTACGAAGGTTATAAAATGGTGATAATACTGCTTTATGATTGCTGTGAGGGTTATTAATATATTGTATTAAAAGCACTTAACATATTGAATTCATGCACTGTGTCCAGTAAACATTTTGAAGTAAAATATAATGAGACAGTACAGTTAGGGATTAAGGAGGCATTAAGGAGTTTGTAGAGGGAGAAAAGACTTCTGGGCTTCTGTAGAACTTTTCTTTAGAGATAATATTCTTCTTAAATGTTACAGTAAGTTAGAATTGCTCTAAAAACTTATATAGAGGTAACACTTAAGAATTTCTGGTGAAATGTTTTTAAAACATTTTTTAAAAATGTCTTATTTGTTTTTTGAGAGAGAGAGAGAGAGCGAGAAAGAGAGACTACGCAAGCAGGGGAGGGTCAGAGAGAGAGGAAGACACAGGATCTGAAGACAGGCTCCAGGCTCTGAACTGTCAGCACAGAGCTTGATGTGGGGCTCGAACCCACAAACTGTGAGATCATAACCTGAGCCAAAGCCAGATGCTCAACCGATTGAGCCACCCAGGCGCCCCTGTTGAAATGTTTTTACTAGGAATTTTGTCATCTGAAAGTATACAAAATCAGCAATAATACAGTGGTAATTCATGTGTTTATTTTTCTTAACCATATCTGGATTTACTCAGTCTTATTCTGGAAGCATTTATAATGCACATGCCCCTTTGAAAGTCATTGTCCTTTAAAATAGTTTGAATAAATTATTATTTAACATTGAAATGAAGGTATATTTATATGAAGAATATATTTAAATTGAAAACATAGTTTAATATGTCAAATTGTACTAATACCAACTTAAGCATCTGACTTCTTTTGGTAGTGGAACTTCACTTATAGATAGTATGGAGAAATTCCATGTGTTGCAGGATTCTTTCTCCAGCTAAACAAGTTTGAGAGTCATGAACACAAGGGAAAATGGAAGCTTTCTTGCACTAATTTTTATTCTTATCTTTTAAAGTTCATCTTTTTTGTTCAGGGTACTTTGGTGGATTGGCTGATTAGAGTTTGGTACTGTCTCATATCTTGTATGATCAGTCATTTTTATATATGAAATATATTCAAACTTAACATCTATTATAATGGAAAAAGGTAAGTTATTTTTGCCATTTTCATGATCAGTAGCAATCTAAGAATAAAACTTTGGAATAAAGGATAAGGTAAAAGGCAAATAGGTAAAGAAGACACAAGGGAAGGGAAAAAGAAGTTGAGATAATTGGTGAAAAGAGCTATTTAAATTTATCTTTTTTTTGCATCAGGTTTTAACTTGCAGTGAATTAGCAGTTGAAAATGGCTTTGTCATGCAAGTGTTCATCAGGGAAGAATGGATAAAGATGTGATATATAGATACAACGGAACATTATTCAGCCATTAAAAAGAAGGAAATTTGTCATTTTCAGTGACATGGATGGAGCTAGAAAGTATTAATGCAAAGTGAAAAAGGTCAGAGAAAGACAAATACCAGGTGATTTCACTTACTTGTAGAATTTAAGAACCAAAACAAATGAGAGATGCCCTGGGTGACCCAGTTGGTTAAGCATCTGACTTTGGCTGAGATCATGAGCTCATGGTTCATGAGTTCTATTCCCATGGGCTCTGTGCTGACAGCACAGAGTCGGCCTCTATTCTCTGTCTCTCTCTTCCTATGCCCCTCTCCCACTTGTGCCCTCTTTTTTTTTCAAAAATAAATAAACATTTAAAAAAAAAAAGAACCAGAGCAAGGGAAAAAAATAGACAAGCCAAGAAACAGATTCTTAACTCTAGAGAACATACAGATAGTTAACAAAAGAGAGGTGAGTTGGGGGGATGGGTGAAATAGGTGATGGGGATTAAGGAGAACACTTGTTGTAATAAGCCCTGGGTGATGTATGGAATTGTTGAAACACTGTAT
The DNA here is from genome assembly GCF_006229205.1 of Suricata suricatta. Classification (NCBI taxonomy): domain Eukaryota; kingdom Metazoa; phylum Chordata; class Mammalia; order Carnivora; family Herpestidae; genus Suricata; species Suricata suricatta. The sequence goes on along the minus strand of NC_043704.1, from coordinate 123,595,320 downwards.
TGTATACCTGAAATTAATATTACACTGTATGTTAACTGTATATTTTACTGGCAAAGCTATTTTATTTTAGCTAGTAAAATATGATTGGTGACTTTTAGGTTATTTTCTACCCGGAGGAAACATGACTTCCTAATTGTAAAATTCAGATATAACTATCATTGAATTTATATCCATACAATTGGTGGTGGAATTTTTAGCATTATGTAGGAGGATAAGGGAGGGAAGGACAGCCATGTAGCAATCACTACTAAGTTTTTATGTATTATTTTGTTTAATTTTCATAGCCACCCATAGGTAGGTGTTACTGAAGCTCAGAGAGGTTAGGTAACTTGCTCAGTGTCACACAGATAATAAACGACAGAGCAAGAATTCAAACTCTGGTGTTTCTGTCCTCTCATATCTTTTATTTATCCATTTGGTTCATTTTATAATTCCATTGAGTCACTTGGCCTATTGTGCTTAAAAAAAACTCCTTTGAGATACAATTCACATACAGTATAGTTCACCCAGTTAAAGTATATGATTCAGTGGCTTTTAGTATTTTCAGAGTTTTGTAACCATCACCACAGTTTAGAGCATTTGCATCACCCCTAAAGAAACCACATTCCTGTTAGTCATCATTCTTTAGCCTTCCCTACTCCCAGCCCTAGGCAACCATTAATCTACTTTCTGTTTATGGATTTGTTCATTCTGGACATTTCATTTAAATAGAATCATATGATATGTGGTCCTTTGTGACTGGTTTCTGTCACTTTCCATAATGTTTTTAAGATTCATCCATGTTAAAGCATGTATCAGAGTGTCATTCCTTGTTATTGCTAAATATTTCATTTTATAGATATACCACTTTTTAAAAACTTATTTATTTTGAGAGAAAGATAGCTCTAGTGGGGGAGAGCCAAAGAGAGAGAGAAAGGGGGAGAGAAGCAAAATCCCACACTCTCACTTTCAGTGTAGAGCCCATTGTGGGGCTTTAACTCAACAAAACCTGAGCTGAAACCAAGAGTCATGAGCTTAACTGACTGAGCCACCCAGGCATCCCTGGATATACCACATTTTATCTATCCACTCATCAGTTGATGAACATTTGTGTTGTTTCTCCCTTTTGACTATAATGAGTAATACTTCAATCAACATTTATGGGGTTTTTTTTTAATTGTAGTAGAATGTACATAACCAAGTGTATAGTTCTATGGCTTAAAGTACATTCACACTGTTGTACAACCATACCACCATATATTTACAGAACTTTCTCCATCTTCCTCAGTGAAACTCTATCCGTTAATCACTAAATTCCCATTCTTTCATTCCTCCAGCAGCCCCCTGGCAATCACCATTCTATTTTCAGTCTCTATGTATTTGACTGCTCTAGGAACCTTATATAAATAGAATAGTATTTGCCTTTTTATAATTGGCTTATTTAACTTAATGTAATGTCTTCACAGTTTATCCATATAAGAGCAGGTGTCAAAATTTCCTTCTTTTTTAACGCTAGTGATATCCTACTGATTGTATGCATCACATTTTATATACCCATTCATCTGTTGATTAACACTTGGTTGCTTCTGCTTGTTTTGCTATTGTGAATAATTCTGTTCTGAATATGGGTGTGTAAATATCTACTCATGACCCTGCTTTCATTTATTATTATTATTTTTTTTTGCTGGATTATATGATAACCCTTTTTGATTTTTTAGAGAAATGCTAAACTGTTTTCCACAGTGGCTGCACCATTTCACATTCCTACCAGCAGTGTATAGGGGTTCTAATTTGCCCAGGTCTTCCAACCCTTATTTTCTGTTTTGAACATAGTTGTTGTAAAATTTTTTTTAATGTTTTATTTATTTTTTGATACAGAGAGAGACAGAGCATGAGAGGGGGAGGGGCAGAGAGAGAGAAGGAGACACAGACATGGAAGCAGGCTCCAGGCTCTGAGCTAGCTGTCAGCACAGAGCCTGACGCGGGGCTCGAACCCACGAACGTGAGATCTGACCTGAGCCGAAGTGGGAGGCTTAACCGACTGAGCCACCAGACGCCCTGAACATAGTTGTTCTAATATTTTATCTCATAATGGTTTTGATTTGCATTTTCCTAACGATTAGTGATGTTGAACATCCTGTTTTGTGCTTATTGGCCATTTGTGTATCTTCTTTGGAGGAATACCTATTCAGGTCCTTTGCCCATTTTTAAATTGGGTTGTTTGGTTTTTTTTTGCTGTAGTAAGAGTTCTTTATATATTCTGGTTGTTTATCCCCTTTCAGATGTATGACTTGCAATATTATTTCCCATTCCATGATAGTGTCTTTGATACACAGAAGTGTTTAGTTTTGATGATATCCAGTTTTTTTCTTTTGTTGCTTGTGCTTTTGGGGTGAGATCCAAGAAATTATTGCCAAATCCAGTGTTGTGATGCTTTTGCCTTGTTTTCTTCTAAGAGATTTATGCTTGCAGCTTACTTGGGTCTTTGATACATTTTGAGTTCTTGTTTATAGTGTAAGGTAAGGGTTCAACTTCATTTTATAAGTTTTTTTGTGAATATATGTTTTCATTTATCCTGGACTATAACTAGGAATAGAATTCCTGGGCTAAAGGGTAACTATGTTTAGCCTTTGAGGAACTGCTCAACTGTTTTCCAAAGTGATTGTGCCATTTTACATTCCCACTAGCAGTATATGAGGGTTCTGGTTTCTCTATTGCTTTTCAAATCCAAACCACATTACCTTCGGGCTAGCTTATTTCAAAAATTTCCTTGGCTGGCCTCTTTGGTGATGATCTCACAACTCTGTCTTTCTCTTATCCTCTCTAAGCAATCTTAATGCTGTTCGTTGTGTCATAAAAGATGAGAGGAGAAAGGAATTATAATCATAGAAGTTAAACCATTTGTTTTTCAATTGATAAATAAAATTGGAGGGAGAGATTTGACTTAGTTATAGCATGATAGTGTCAAGACTAGATCCCTTACTATGAATATAGCCTTCATTCTATTAATCATTGTGTTTCCCATCATTGTGTCTAAAATTCTTTACCTGACTCTTTACTCTTTAGTTTTCCTCCCCATCATCTTCCCTAAAGTAGTTTAAAAGCAAGGAGTTGTGTGCAGGTAATTTATTTGGCAGGTAATCCTAGGGAACAGGATAAGGGTCCAGGGTAAATGAAATAAGAAGTAAAGCCAGTACAAGAATGTATTATTGAATTACTTACTGCTGTGGCAACTAGGGCTCAATTGTAGTGGGAACTTCTGAGGATATAGATGCTTCTCAGATTCTCTCTTCATGGATGGACAGGAGTAAACTGTTGCCTGCTTTTATTCTCCATTAGTTGACAATTGCTCCAGGTAGTGTAAATTATTTCTTCCCCTTCCCTTCACCAGTTTTTAGGGTTCCACTCGGGAGCCAGCCAAATGGGTTCATTCCCTGTGGTGTCTCACTTCATGGCCTCAGAAGAGCAGAAAGCAAACAAATCCCAGTGTATTCTATGTGGGGAGTAACTCAAAACTTACCTGGAACCATTAGCCTGAGCTTATGACAAGTGTGGTGGTCAGAATAATGATCTCCCAAATATGTCTATATCCTAATCCTCTAAATCTGTGAATGTATTACCTTGCATCACAAAAGGGACTTTGTAGATAGTGAGATTTTCCTGGATTATATGGGTGGGGCCACTGTAATCCCAAAGAACTTTATTTTACAAGGCAGAGGCAGGAATGTCAGTCCAGGATGGAGATACGATAATGGAGGCAGGGGTTTGTCATGATGTGGTCAAGAGCCAAGGAATACGGGCAGCTTCTAGAGGTTGGAATAGACAAGGAATGCAGGCTTTGATTGTAGTTTATAAAACCCGTTTTGACATTCTTACCTCTAGAACTTTAAGACAAGAAATTTGTTCTAAGCCACTTAAATATGTGGCAATTTGTTACACAGCTAGCATCAAAGGAGAGGCCAACAGCATGAAGATGAAATAGAAGAGATTTCTGATAAATCCCCCTCTTGGCTGTTGGTGTCTCCTTTGATGGTAGTGTATTAGTTTCCTACTGCTGTTTAGCAAATTACCACAAATCTACTTCTTGCTCTGCTCACATCTGCTTGGATCTAATTCACTGTAGGCTCTTCATCAGAAATTTAAGAAGGATTAGTAGTATAAGCTACTGCTGCCTGCTGCTGCATCTGGTATTGAAGCAGGAATAAATATTCATAATTTCCTTCTTTCACCACCTATTCTAGATTTCTCTTATGCAGGCTAGCAGTTCAGCTACTTTGAGTTCCTTGTAACTTCTAGACTTTTCATTCTTGAGGGATTTGAGCCTTTAGCTGCCTTACCCTTTTTGGGCCATGGTTGCTGCAACTTCCTGTTTACTGTAATACCAAGTATGGAGACACCCTGAGTTCCAGACAGACTGTACCCTAACCCAGTTGTGTATAACTCCTAATGATAATCAGAGTCAATTATCATGCTAGTATAGTTTTTCCTTTCTTTGCCTGCTAGTCTATGAGCGTGAGGAATCCAAAGTGACCAAGTAGTGGTCATTACCTTTTTATTTAGCTCTGTGGAACCTCACTGTCCTCTGGTGTAAGCATTACCCTCAGGACCTCTAATACAGAAGTTACAAATTATGGGAAGGGGAAACCCAAATTCCGTAAGTGAGTTACTGGCATAGATGGTGAAAAGGGTCAGTCTAACTTGTGCCCTTTGGTTTCAGGATTTCTATATTTTAGGTATTAGGGATATAACATAGTAGCTGTTGGTTCAGTGCATATACTGTGTCCTAGGCGACCAACAAGATGACCGTTTAGCTGCACTTTTAGTGTACCATTCCATTGTTTTATTCGTCTGACAGTTTTCTTGGTGATGTTATATGTGGTAGGACCGCTGGATGCCATGATCTAATGCTTCACCATTAAATAGATCTTTTGGTTTGGGGTGATGTTGAGATGGATTTTGATAAAGCAAGCATTTTGAAGCCATTGGATAATGGTGCTGAGCAGAATTGAAGGATTCTTTGGATAGGGAAGGCAATACCATTTAAATAAGTGTAAATTCTGATGCCTTCCAAAATGCTAGAGTCCCAACCCCATATGCCACCTGATCAGCTCTATGTCTGATAAGTTGCTATATGTATTTTGCAGTTATCCTAATCCTACTCGAATTCTTTCAATAATAGTAAGGCTTTTTATATTTTTCAAAAGTAAATTGGTTTTTATTTTATAACAAGGAATCTGATGAACGTGAGTTTTAAATTTTAATATGGTCAATTTTCTGATTTCATTTATAAGGAATTCAAGAAAAGGCAAACTATAGTGACCGAAATCCCATCAGTAGTTGCTCGAGGGAGAGGATTGACTTTAAGGGGCACAAGAGAACTTTTTGAGATGATAAAAATGTTTTAGAGCTTCATTGTGGTATAAGTTACACAGTTTTATACATTTATTAAGATTCATTAGGTCTTTCAGCCACTGTGAAGATGGGAAGATTCTGCCTGGACCACAGACATAAGGATCTTCAACCTTTCTCCAAAGCCCCTCAATAAAATGGTTTGATACTCCCACTTCCCACTCCAAAAAAATGACTCATTAAACTCTACACTTATTTTTTTTTTAATATTTTTTAAATATTTATTTGTTTTTGAGGGAGACAGAGTATGAGTCAGGGGAGGGGCAGAGAGGGAGGTAGACACAGAACTTTAAGCAGGCTCCAGGCTCTGCCCTGTCAGCACAGAGCCTGAAGCTGGGCTCCAGCTCTCAAACTGAGATCATGACCTGTGCTGAAGTTGGATGCTTAACTGACTGAGCCACCCGGGCACCCCTCATTAAGCTCTGCACTTAAAATCAGTATAGGTTAAATCTCACAATTTATTTGAAGGAAAGAAGAGGATTTAATGTACTCATTTGTCAATCTTTTCCATGTTTATTTATTTTTTTCCTCTTAGTAATAATTTTTGATTTTTAGGTTTGATAAATTCTTCCCTTCTCTGGGATTCTTGTCCCCAGATTTTCCCATTTTATGTTATTTCTCTTCTTATCTTGAAATATACCCAGGATATTTTCGCCAGGCAGAGTAAGACCCATAGAATGGAAATGACTGTCAGAAGAAGAAGGTTTACAGTTGGTTCCCAAGAAACTGGAGGCACAGCATTGAATAATTTATAGCTGTGGGTGATAGAGATTGGCTCTAGTTGTCTAGTATCTGGCCCCAGGTTCACATTAGAACAGTGGGAATACAGGTTTAGCATGCGAGTTTTTGAAAGGAGATGATAGGTAGGGGGTATAGGCTTTGGATTAATTGGTTGTATGTCAGATGTGCTCTCAGGCAAGTTGTTTGCCATCTAGGAATTAGGTAACCCTGGGAGGGACAGTCACTCTCTGGGTCCAAAGGGCCCTGCCATGTAAGACCATCATAAATACAAAAAATAAATAAATAAAAAATAAAAAACATGATACACTGGGTTTTCTTTTGTTTTTATTTTATTTTTTAATTTTTAAAAATATTTAATCTTGAGAGAGAGAGAGAGACAGATAGACAAAGCAGGAGTTGGGGAGGGGCAGAGAGAGAGGGAGACATAGAATCAGAAGCAGGATCCAAGTTCTGAGCTGTCAGCACAGAGTCTGAATGCAGGGCTTGAACCCACAAACTGAAATCATGACCTGAGCCAAAGTTGGCTGCTTAACCAACTGAGCCACCCAGGCACCCCACGTATGCTTTCTTTTGATTTACTTAATTGTCTTTTTCTAGTTTCTTGATTAAAAATGTATTATTTAAATTTTTTTATGTTTTTTATTTATTTTTGAGAGACAGAGAGAGTGCGAGCAGGGGAGGGTCAGAGAGAGAGACACACACAGAATCCGAAGCAGGCTCCAGGCTCTGAGCTAGTTGTCAGCACAGAGCCCGACGCGGGGCTCAAACCCATGAACCTGAGCCACCCAGGCACCCCTAAAAATGTTTTATTAGTTAATGGGTGCCCAAGTGGCTCAGTCGGGTAAGCGTCCGGCTTTGGCTCAGGTCATGATCTCACGGTTCGTGAGTTTGAGCCCCACATCGAGGATTCTGCTGTCAGTGGGGACCTATTTCAGATCCTCTGTCCCTGCCCCCTGGCCCTCCCCCACTCTCGAAAATAAGTATTAAAAAAAATCTTAGTTAAGCATATTCATTTATACTGTTCAGTTACAAATGCAGCAAGTCTATAATTTGAGTTGAATTACACATTTTGATAATGTAGTACTTTTGTTGCTCAGTTCTTATGATTTCTAGTGTGATTTTTTTTGTTGTTATTGGTTTGTTTAGGAGTCAATTACTAAGTTTACAAACATTTAAAAATGTTTTATTGGCAATTTCAACATTACATTGTGCACAGAGAGTACGGTCTTAGGTATAAGTTCTTTGAAATTATTTTGTGTCTGTCTTTGTGACTCTTAATGCATGATCAATTTTTGAAAATGTTCTTGGTGTACTTGGACATAATTATATCTTTTTTTTTTTTTTTTTTTTGCTGGAAGATTCCCTATATAACTGTCAGATTAAACTTACTCATTTTGCTGGTCAAATATTCTATATTTTTATTTATTTGAGTTCTTGTCTGTCAGTTTTTCGTATAACTAAGTTAGAGACTCATGCAGTGGTTGAAAATTATTTTTTTCTTGCAATTCTAGGAATTGTATGCAATCATTAACTTGCTTTGGATAGTATTGATGTCTTAACATCGTAACAGTTTTAAGTCTTCAATCTATAAACATGAGATGTTTTTCCATTTAGTAATGTCTTTTTTCACTTTTTTTTGTTTATTCACTTTTGAGAGAGAGAGAGTGGCAGCAGGGGAGGAGCAGGGAGAGAGGGGTACAGAGGATCCAAAGTGGGCTCTGCGCTGACAACAGCAAGCCTAATGTAGGGCTCAGACTCATAAACTGTGAGATCGTGACCTGAGCTGAAGTTGGACGCTCAACTGACTGACCATCCAGGTGCCCCCTACTTTTTTTTTAATGAGGTTTGTGGGTTTTTTATTTTATTTTTCTTAAGAGCAGTTTTAGGTTTACAGCAACATTGAGGGGAAGATAAAAAGATTTCCCTTATACTCCCTACCTCATACATGCATAGCTTCTTCCATTATTAGCGTTCCCTACCAGAGTGGTACATCTAATTACAGTTACAGTTGGTGAATCTAATTAACATATCATAATTCCCAGAGTTCCTAGTTTACTGTATTATGGTTCACTCTTCGTATTGTATACTTATGTCTTCTTTAATATCTTTCACTAATGTTTTATAGTTTTCATTGTACAAGTCTTTTCTAGCCTTAAATTTATTCCTAAGTACTTTATTCTTTTTGATGCTTTGTAAATGGTATTCTTTTTGATGCTTTGTAAATGGTAAGTAGTTTTCTTAATATTCTTCTCAGATTGTTCATTGACAATGTTTACTAACATTGTTAGTGTTAGAAATGATTTTTGTGTTGATTTTATATCCTGCTACTTTTGCTGAATTTACACCAGTTTAACTTTGCTAACAGAAAATGTTTGCTCCCATAAGCTTCATTCTCATCCCCTTTCATTCATTGATAAAATGAAATACAGCTTTAAACATTGTGTGTCCAAACACATAGACTAATAATTGGGCTTTTTAGTGCATTAGTCTCTTATATTCTGTAGAAAGGAAAATGTAGAGTTACAAACCAGCGTTACAATAAAAGTAACTTTAGATTAGTGTTTTTAAAAAATGTTAATGTCTTAAATCTTATCAAAAACAATAAACAGAATTGCAGACTGTATTTTCAGTAATTTCATCTTGTATAATTGCTCACGTGTTTACCTTTATTGAGATCTGTATTTCTTAATATGACTTTGAATTATTGTTTAGTATCCCTTTCATGTCAACTCAGGAAGTACTTCCTTTACATTTTTTGTAAGGAAGGTCTAGTGGTAACAAACTTCCTCTGCCTTTGTTTATCTGGGAATGTCTTAATTTCTCCTTCACTTTTGAAGAACAGTTTTGTTGAACATTGGATTTTAGTTGACAATTTCTTATTTCAATATTTTGAATATGTCAGCCTACAGTTGACCCTTGAACAACATGGGTTTGAACTGTGTGGGTTACCTATATGCAGATTTGTTATTTTTTTATTTAACTAATTTTTAATTTACATCCAAATAGTTAGCATATAGTATAATAATGATTTAAGGAGTATTTTTCAGTGATTCATTCCCTATGTATGACACCCAGTGCTCATCCCGACAAGTGTCCTTCTTAATGCCCGTTACCCATTTAGCCCATCTCCCCATCCACAACCCCTCCAGCAACCCTCAGTTTGTTCTCTGTATTTAAGAGTCTCTTATGTTTTGTCATCCTCCTGTTTTTGTATTATTTTTGCTTCCCATCCCTTATGTTCATGTTTTGTATTTTAAATTCCTCATATAAGTGAAGTCATGTGATCTTTTTTTTCTTTCTCAGACTAATTTCATTTAGTATAATACCTTCTAGTTCCATCCACGTAGTTGCAAATGGCAAGATGTCATTCTTTTTGATTGCCAAGTAATACCCCATTGTAAATATATACCACATCTTTATCCATTCATCTGTTGATGGACATTTGGGCTCTTTCCATATTTTGGTTATTGTTGATGGCACTGCTGTAAACATCAGGGTGCCTGTGCTCCTTTGAAACAGCACACCTGTACCCCTTGAATAAATACCTAGTAGTGCAATTGCTGGATTGTAGGGTAGTTCTTTTTTTAATTTTTTCAGGAACCTCCATACTGTTTTCCAGAGTGGCTGCACTAGTTTGCATTCCCACCAGCAGTGCAAAAGAGATCCTCTTTCTCCACATCCTTGCCAACATTTGTTGCCCGAGTTCATTGTAGCCATTTTGACAGGTGTGAGGTGGTATCTCATTGTGGTTTTGATTTGTATTTCCTGGATGTTGAGTGATATTGAGCATTTTTTAATGTGTCTGTTAGCCACATCTGGATGTCTTCTTTGGAGAAGTGTCTTTTCATGTCTTTTGTCCATTTCTTCACTGGATTATTTGTTTTTTGGGTATTGAGTTTGATAAATTCTTTATAGATTCTGGATACTAGCCCTTTATCTGATATGTCATTTTCAAATATCTTCTCCCATTCCTTTGGTTGCCTTTTAGTTTTGCTGATTGTTTCCTTTGCTTTTACACAGATTTTTTATACTTAATTTTCTCTTATGATTCTCTAAAGTTTCTTTCATCTAGCCTATTTTATTGTAAGAATGCAGTATATAATGCATACAGTGTACAATATATGTGTTAATCAACTGTTTATGTTAATCAGTAAGGCTTCTTGGTCAGCAGAAGGCTATTAATTGTTAAGTTTTGGGGAAGTCAGAATACACAGGTTTTTTATTACAACAGGGTCAGCGCCCCAACCCTTGCATTGCTCAAGGGTCAGCTGTACTGTCTTCTAGCCTCCAAAGTTTTTAAAAAATTTTTTGTTAATGTTTTTGTTTTTGAATGAGAGAGAGACAGACAGACAGACCATGAGCAGGGGAGGGGTGCAGAGAGAGAGGGTGCATAGAGTCTGAGCTGTCCACAGAGCCCGACATGGGCCTCAAACTTGTGAACTGCGAGATCATAATCTGACATGGGCCTCAAACTTGTGAACTACAGATCATAACCTGAGCCGAAGTCAGACACTTCGCTGACTGAGCCACCCGGCCACCCCTATCCTCTGAAGTTTCTAATGAGAAATCTATTGGTGATCTTATTGAGGATTTCTTGTATGTGATCATTCACTTCTTTTGTTGCTTTCAATATTCTCTCTTTGTCTTTTAATATTTTCATTTGTAGTGTGTCTCAATATAGATTTCTTTCTTGAGTTTACCCTACTTGGAGTTTGTTGAGCTTCTTGGATGTTTTAAATTCCTGTCCATTATCAAATTTGGGACATTTTCAGCCATTATTTCTTCAAATAATCTCTTTTCCCCTTAGTCTCCCTCTTTTCCTTTTGGCACTCCCACAATGCATTTGTTGGTTTTTTTCCTGGTGTCCCACAGATCCTTTATTCTTTCATTTGTGTGTGTGTATTCTTTAGGCTTGATAATTTCAATTGCCCTGTCTCCATGCTCACTGATTCCTTTTTTTTTTTTAACCTGTTCAAATCTACCTTTAAATCCCTTTGGTCAGTATTTCATTTGTGTTATTGTACTTCTCAGCTGGAGAGTTTTAGGCTTCCTATTTCTATAATAACTACTATTTTGTTCATACATCCTTTGCTTTCTCTACATCTTTCTCTAGTTAGTTGAGCATCTTTAAGATACTTGTTTAAAGTCTTTGGTGAATTTGTCAGCTGGTCTTTCTCCAGGATGGTTCCCTTTGAATGGATCACACTTGCCTGTTTCTTTGTATCCCTTGTGATACTTTGGTTGTTGAAAACTGAATGTTTGAATCTAATAATGTGGTAAGTCTGAAAATTAGATCATATCTCTTTCCCCAGGTTTTCCTGGGTTTTTGTTTTTATTGTTGTAAACTGTCTCTGTGCCAGGAATCACTTTGAGGTATAAACTTAAGCTTTCCTCAGGGCTTCACTGAGCTTGTGCCTTTTTCTGGATCTATGTGGTGACTTCCTTAATTCCCCTATTACTAATTCTTTAGTGTCTGACTCCTGAAAAGAGAAGTTTAAAAAGGGTACCAGACCTTTAGATTTTCTTCAGCCAGAGGGAAAGGGGCTTACATAATTGGTGTGTGTGTGTGTGTGTGTGTGTGTGTGTGTGTGTGTGTGTGTGCGCGCGCGCGCGCACGCACACCAGTGACTGTCAGCACCTCAGTGATCAGAAGCATTGTTCAACTGTCAGAACGCAGATTCCTGATATATGGATGGGCAGGATCCTTATTGCTCATTTTGGCTCCTGCAAGCCACTCTTGGAACTAATGTACAGCTGCTAAAATGGGCCTGGGGATTGGAAGATGCTACTAGTCATTGCTGAGCTAAGAACTGAAATTAACCAAAATTAGTAGTCCAAGACTTCCTCTGGAAGTTTCAAGCCTTGGAGTAGACTTCAACATTCTAAAATAGTTAAATCAGATAGATTCTTAGAGTACAGTTGTTGTCTAGGTGGTGAGACTAATTTTATGCCACCATTTCCCCAGAATCTTCTCATAACTTTACAAAGGAAGTTTCGTTATAGTTTTGGAGTTCTTAGTCTTTTTCTCCTTGTTTTTCAGATTATACCTCAAAGTAAACACATTTGAGATCTTTTACTTAGTTTTTAAGCCTAGATAGCAGACACTTAAGAAGGAATTCTTGTTTCTAATACTTGTTTCCTAAGAAGAAAACTAATGCTTCCAACTGGAAGAGGGTAAGACTGGAAACGGAGAGACACCTTAAGGAGGCAAATGCCTTCATTACTACTAGTGCTGGTAGTGAGACTGGAGATGCATGGAATCATTTGAGTCCTATGAAGGAGGTAAAAAGGACAAGAATTGAGATGCAGAGGTTGACTGAGTAGGGGGTTATTAATTCAGATAACTAGATTAATAGTGGTACTATTTGCTGAATTATAGAACACAGAAGCAGAAACTTGGTAGGGATAAATGTGAGGTGCCTATGAGATAAGTACTGTGCTCTAGAAAGCATTTTCACATTTTTAATGTTTAATTATCTTGAGAGAGAGCATGCACGTGAGTGAGCACAAGCTGGTGAGGAGCAGAGAAAGAGGCGGAGAGAGAATCCAAAGCAGGCCGCATGCTATCAGCACAGAGCCCAGCTTCGAGCTTGATCTCACGACTATGAGATCATGACCTGAGCAGAAATCAGGAGTCAGACACTTAACTGACTGAGCCACCCAGGCTCCCCCACACCTAGGAATTTTAAGTAATAGTATATCGGTTTCCTGTAACTCTCTCGTAGGTCCTATTGCATGCATAAGCCAAACGGTAAAGACATAAGCTAATTTTAATAGTAAGGCTTAAGTGGTAAGGCCCTGAAACTATTTTTGAATACAAATTACATTAAGTGCATGAGGGCATGAGGGAAAATTAGAATTAAGTATAGCAGTTAATGTGAAAGTACTCAAATGTTATGATTAATTGCATGTTAAATATGTCTGGAATTTCACATTACTACAAGTTTAGTATATGTTAATATGACATTCCTTGAGTCATAGTTAATGGCAACCCTAGTTTGTTAAGCATATTTTATTTATAGGAGCAGTACAGTAGGGCTGAGACTAGAACAAGGCAAGCAAGTTGCCTAGGGTACAATGTGGAAGGAGGCACTCACTTTCAGATGCAGATCCTGGACCTGGAAGATCCTTAGTTATCAAAGTAGTATTCAAACAGTCCTAGGACACAATGCCCAGCCCTGCAGATTAGGGATAGCCTGAGGAAGCTAGATGGAGTGCTGATGGTAGAAGAGAATTATCCCTTGAGACCTAGCCCTTTGTATGTTGTAATCTAACAGTTTGCAAGTACCTTGGGAGCATTACTTCACTTAATGTGAGAACAGTTCGGGGTGTTCTGTCCTCAGTCCTGGATTGGTTCCTATACTCCTTTTTTCTTTGAATTGGATCTCAGAGGCTGTAGTAATTTTTTTTTAATGTTTATTTATTTTGGGGGTGCCTGAGTGGCTCAGTCTGTTGAGCATCTGACTTCGGCTCGGGTCTTGATCTCACAGCTTGTGGGTTTGAGCCCCCTATTGGGCTCTGTGCAGACAGCTCAGAGCCTAAAGCCTGCATGTGATTTTGTGTTTCACCCTTTCTCTGCCCCATCCTTGCTCACGCTTTCTCTCTCAAATAAACATTAAATAAAATAAACACTTAAAAAACTCTCTTTTGAGAAAGAGAGTGCAGGTGAGAGGGATGGTGTGGGGAGGGGGGAAAGAGGAGCTGCAGTGGGCCCTATGCTGACAGCACTAAGCCTGATATGGGGCCTGAACTCCCAGACTGCAAGATCATGATCTGAACCAAAGTTAGATGCCCAACCAACAGAGCCAAACATGCGCCCCCCCACCAACACCTTGGAGATTTTGTCACCTTGGCCGGAGTGTTATAAAATCTAGACATACCTCTCATTCCTTTGCTTTTACAGCTCACATAGCCAAATATGGAAGCAAGTTAGAGATAACAGTAACAAAGATGTAAGAGATTAACTCAAATCTACTTTTTCTATCATGGCCTTTGTTCCCTAGTTTCTAACTTCCATTTTGTTTTTGAGGGTACAGCCCCTAGTGGAGCTCCATTCCCCTTAGGTAAAGGATAGGTTTGTTCATGAGGGTCTTTCTTCCTAGCACTTAGGGGTTAGAGGCAGTCTAGACTGAATGAAATCCCTACTTCTGTGTCTTGGGAAGATGGTTTGTATTTCCCAGAACCTCCACAGTGGATGACACATGGAATAGACAAGCTGTCCTTCAAATATTAGTGGCTCCCTGGCATTACCTTATGTGAGGAGAATAAATCCAGAATGCATGGTTTTTGTTTTAGAATTAGTGGGTATAAAGTTGTTATGCTGCTTCTCTGATCTGTCCTTTTTATACCTGGTACCTACTTGCCTCCTTAGGACCATTATTTTTTTGTTTTAAGGCCTTTGGAGTTAAAAGTAGATCATTTGTTTTTATATTACACTTTAAAATCAGTGGACTCTGGGAATTAAAAGTAAAGACAGTTGGTTTTACTGGCTTAGTCAAAGGTAGCTAAATGTGTATAAACAGTAGCAGTACATTAGACCCAATTTACAAATGCAGTTGGTGTTGTTTGTGATGCTAATGGGAGCAAGTAAGTTTAATATAAGTCAGTATTACAGATGAAGTAGTATTAGCAAGAAATAGAACTTTTCCCACTAGCCTGTAAGCTCTTTCAGAACAGATGTAGCTTTGTAAGCTGGATAGCTCATACTGTGTCTTGCACATAGTAGAGCCTCAAAAAGATAAATAATACACAAGTGAGAGCTTGGTTAAATCAGGGATTGGGTTGTTCATAAGATCCAGATAGTTTTCAATGTTAGTTTGTGTTTTTCTTTTTCTAGAGAATGATTTTACTGCGTGACTACATAGTCAGATTTATGCAACCAGAGCAGAGGATGTGGAGGACTTGCATTTCCAGTTGGGGGGGACAGGACTCCTTTGGTCTTAGAATATCAAGCCAACTGGTGAAGAAGGCTCTCGGTCAAAGTCATTGGGAATTTAACATCCTTATCTTTTCTGTTCTTCAAAATTCTTTCTAACAGCAACAGGTTTGTTTTTTATTAATTTTTTTAACATTTATGTATTTTTGCGAGACAGAGTGAGACGTATCATGAGCAGGGGAGGAGTAGAGAGAGGGGGACACACAGAATCGGAAGCAGGCTCCAGGCTCTGAGCTGCCAGCACAGAGCCCTGTGCAGAACTCGAACCCATGAACTGTGAGATCATGACCTGAGCCGAAATTGGACGCTCAACTGACTGAGCCAGCCAGGCACCCCCAGGTTTCTTAGTCAAATGGTAGAGATCCTCAGAAACATTAGGAGCAAGTCCTTTGGATTTCAGAATTCTCAAAATTTTATTGCTTGTCACAAAATGTACTTGAGCAACACTATGTGAGTCTCTCAGGATTACACCGATTTGTGAGAGGGTCTGGCCCTCCTTGGCCAGTTTGTAGATCTGCTGCTTCACATTGTCAGATGTCAGCTTTACCCAGGTGAGTACGTTGTGGCGATAAGGCAAAGTCAACTGGGACAGGCCCTTCCCAGGAGCATGCATGTGACCCATGAAGGCAGAAATCAGGCAGTGAAAGAGAGTCAGTGTGAGCCTTCATTAAACCTGGTCCAGAGTGTTTATGCATAACACACACACACACACAGAGTTGTTACATTTGGGAATGTCTGTATTTGCTATTAGGGTTTTCTTAATCTCCATCTAGTTTTTTTAATCGTTGCTTTTGCATTTTTCTTACCTCTAAAGTCTTTCTTACAGAGTATGCTGTTTTCCTTTAAAATTGACACTCTAGGGGTGCCTGGCTGGCTTAGTTGGAAGAGCAGGCTCTTTTGATTTTGGGGTTGTGAGTTCATGCCCCTCTCAAAAAAACCAAATTTGATGCTTTATTTTTCTTTCAGTTCAGGTGTTTGTTACCATATATTGGCCCTGTTTGTTTGTTTTAACAGAAAAGTAACTTAGTTTAATGAAGTGAAATATCCAGAGATAGATTCTGGGTTGAGGAATAATTAGATTTGGAGGCCCAAAAAATAGAATCCAATCTCTATCCACCTCTCAGCTTCATTGTCAGGTTCTGTGTAGTGACATTTATTCTGCTTTCAGGTTTAAGTCTGTAGGGAAAAGAGAGAGTGCCTTCCCAGTAACCCTGTGGACATCCCAGGAAACTTTCTGAATGAACAACTTGTTTTAAGCCCATTCTTCACTAGTCACAGGAAATAAGGGGATTTAACATTCTGATGAGCTTTTCATGATTGCATATACTACCCTTAAATTGGAACTCCACCTAAAGAATATCAAAATAGAATTGGGGAGTGGGGGCACGATGGAGAGGATAGAGTCTGAGAAGGAAACTGGAACACTATTATGAAAAGAGAAAATGGATGCTCATACAGCTTGAATGTCAGTTAGCTATTCAGTGGTTTAATGGACTTACGCTTGATTTTTAACGGATCAATGACACTTTCTAAATTAATTTTTTAAATTATGAACATAGATTAAAATGTCAAATAGTGCTAAAAGGCCTAATAAAAAAATAGCAGTCCTTTCTCCTTTTTGTACACCGTTGCCTCAAGAAGTAATCACTTAAAATTTTTTTGAGCTCTTTCAGAAGCAACAGCTTAAAAAGTTGAAAGTGACTATTTCTTGAGACAAGCAGGAGGAAAAAGGGGGAGGAGAACAAAGGCATTTTATAGGCATTTTAAACTATGTTCATGTATTACTTTGATAAATGGAAAATATACAATTGTATTATTCCGATTCATTAATTTTATTTTATTTTATTTTTTTATGTCTTTATATATATCTTTATTGAGGTATCATTA
>NC_043704.1:123526408-123578269 GCF_006229205.1 Suricata suricatta | reverse complement strand
CCCAGTACGTGTTACTGTCTCTCTTGGCTTAATTCAGGGGCATTTTTGTGTCTTCTTTTTCTTGGAGCATAGTGGGTTTGAGCTGCGTCCATGCTGTGTGGTTCTTGTGTCTGTCCCTTGTTTGGGCATCGTCGCCAATCATGACAACATGTGACTTTGTGCCTAGCTTCTCTCATCCGTCCCTTGTGGTGGTGGAACGGAAGGGATTAGCAGTGACGCTTCTGGGAAGAATCTGAGCCTCCTAAATGGGACACAGGGAGTAGATGTTAGGGTCTTGGCAGCAGCCAAAGTGGACTATTTTGTGGCCGACAGAATGGTCAGGGAGAGACTTCGAATTGGGGCATACGCGGAGCTGGAAGGGAGGGCACTGGGTGGTTTGTGTAAACCAGGGAGGTGGCGGGGGCGCCGCTGGAGGATCCCGGAGGAGCCTGCGTGTCTCTCTGGGAAAAGCTGGTCTTGAGGTCCACGCCAGCTAATGGCTCTTGTTCTTGCTTTTGCTGCATATGCTTGCATTGGGCTTTCTTGAGTTTCGCTCTGTGGTTCTTGAACCAAACCTGCAGCACTGTCGGGTGTATGTCCAGCTTCGAGGCCATGTCCTTCTGCAGGTTGGGGGGCGGGTACGGGTTCTGACTGAACAAGAACTCCAAGGCTTCCAGTTGGTCCTCAGTGAACATTGTTCGCTTCCTGTGTGAATGCTTCTGGTGCTTTCCTTTAGGAAGAACCTCCTGCTCTGACATCCTGACATCTAGGTGCGTTCCCACCCCCTGCTCCTCTGACAAGCTGATTCATTAATTTTAGACATCTACTAATTTTCTATTAAGGTTAATGAGGTTATTTATTTATTTTTTTTAGTAATCTCTGTACCCAACTAGGGGCTCCAAATCACAACCTTGAGATCAGGAGTCACATGCTCTACCTACTGAGCCAGACAGGTACCCCCATTTATTTTCTTAACCTTTGTTAGCCTTATTGTCTTGGTTAAAATTGTATATTCATATTCGGGATTTTCATCATTATGACTCTATAATCACATATATATTGTTTATAGCTGACCCACCTCCTGTGATTAAATTTTCTTTCTTGTGTAATTTTTTTATATGAAATTTATATGGTTTACATTAAAAATTTTCTTTGTTGTCTTTGAATTTATAGCTAAGCCTTCCCATATTCCAACAATTCTATACATAGTCTAATTTGTCAGATAGTCTTACCAGTTTTTTTTTTGGAATTCTGCTTCAATTTGGACTATTATTTTAGATCTGCTTCCGATCATAATTTACTTTTGCTGGCATTCTGGAAATTCCTTTTGGCTTTCTTCATTGGTTTTCCTGCTTCCTAGATAGAACCTGTGTCTTTTTTTTTTTTTTTCTTTTCCCCTTTACTCCTTTGTTTTGCTGGAACATATTGTCTGGTTGTTTCCTAAGTCAAAGTAAATTGGAATTAAATTTTATGATAATGGTTGCCTGACAATGACTATTACATAACAGTATCACAGACTGGTGGCTTAAACAACAGAAATTTATTGTCTCAAAATTCTAGAGTCTAAGATTAAGTTGTCGTCAGGATTGGTTTCTTCTGAGGGCCTCTCTCTTTGGCTTGTGATGGTTGTCTTCTCCCAGTGTCTTCATATGATCTTCCCATTGGGTGTCTGCATCCTAATCAGCTCTTGTAATGACACCAGTCCTACTGGATTAGGACCTACCCTAATGACCTTATTTTACCTTAATTACCTCTTTAAAGACCCTATCTCCAAATACAGTCACATTCTGAGGTACTAGAGGATAGGATTTCAGCATCTGTAATTTGGAGGGAAAAAATTTCAGCCTGTCACATGTAGCACAGTTTAAAAATTGCATATTAAAAACATAAGTATAGTTGATTATCAGCCCATTTATGTTTAATTGCCATGTGGTACAATAAGGATTAAGTCAGTTAATGTGTTTACCTTTGTTGTATTATGCCATTAAATTCTTCATTGTTACTTTTTTCATAATTGGTCATTTATACCATAATTGCTCATCATTAACAATTTTAGCAAGATTATTCTATTTCTTTTACTTTAGTGGTAACATATAATGGCTGCTTCTTTAGATTATATAAAATGTAGTATTCTTCAGACTATAGAATAGGGATATGTTCTTAAGGTGATCTTGGTACAGCTTATTGTAATTCAGAGTGATAAGTAAAGTTTTGTGGTATCTGACAAAATAATCATATAGGGAGTAGTAAGGCATTAATTAAGTTGTAGAAAAATAGAATTACAGTTGATATTTTTTGAGAACATGTTTTCCTTGATAACACCTTTCTTTACTCTTAGGCCTTGTTAGCTCAGTGTCCTGTTAGTCTATAAAAACAACTCAGTAAGTATTTGTTGAATGAATTTTGGTATGCACAGGACTTTTGCCGGTGTTATTTTGTGTTTGCTTATATTGGGAATATATTCAGAGTGATACTTCCAAAACTAAATAGAATAAGATGGCATTTTATTTGACCTATTTTAAAAAAAAAAAATGGCTTGATTTTTTTTTTTTTTTTGGAGCCTTAATTTCAGACTAGTCTATACTTATTTATTTTCCCCATGATTGGATTCTTACCCGTGTTTTTTCATTGTAAGAGTGTTTAACAATAAAAATTACTTGATAAGATAGCAAGGTTTAAAACATTGAATACAATAAAATCATCTTATGAATTGCTTTGTCTTTTTACATTACTTACAGCATATTGAAGTTAGTTATTTGGGGATTTTTTCCCCCTTCATTGTTTACCGAAAGATCTGTAACCCAACCAAACTTCCGGAGTTAGTCACTTGGGTATTGTCACTCTGCTGATTTTTATCAGAAACAGGAAATTGTCAAGTTATGTGTTAAACTATAAGAGAGTCTAAAATTGCATTAGCATGAGAGAGTTCTCTAGAATTTTTTTCAATCACTAATTTCTTTTTCCTCAGAATGTAACAATTGGCTTGTCAAAAATGGTCATATTTATCATGGCCTTTATAAATACATAGCAAACTGTAGCCTTCCTCATAGTTTACATATCATACACAATATGATTGATAACATGATTAGACAAACTTAGTGTCATTAATACATAAATATACCCAGTGAATTTGTAAAAGTAGGTTAGGGAAGAATATATTTTTAGGTGTTTGGCCTGATGTTATTATTCCTGTATTTAGATTAGCAATTCTCTAGAGGTTCCTAAAGTGGCGTCTCCAAGGCCAGACTATTTTCATTACACTGAGATATTAATTTCCATTTTTGCTCTGGAGTTTCCAGAGGCTATATGAGTGCAATGATATTTAAAATAAAATGTTAACATTTGAAGATCTGTAAAACTTGGTGAATGTATATTGCATGATACAGAATATAAACAAGCCCATTTAAAGTATCAGACTGAGCAGTGAATATTTTCTGCTGTATATTTTAGTTCACATTCAGGAAGATTCACACTTTTTAGAGTGTGGTTGAGATTTAACATAGTTATATAATCACTGCTATAATCAAAATACAGAACAGTTTTTCATCCCCTCATGCTTAGTCCAGAATGTCACACATAGCCTTTTGAGTCTGGTTCAAGATCATTGTACATGGTTAATGTATGTTTAACTGTATAAGAAGCTGCCAAACTGTTACCTGTAGGCGGCTATACTGTTTTGCATCCCCACAAGCCCAGTGTCTGAGTTCCCTTGCTCTGCATCATTATTGACACCTGGTACTATTTGTGTTTCTTCCCTCTCTTCTCCCTTTGTCCCTCCTTCCCTTCCCCCTTTTCCTTGCCCACGTCTCTTATCTTTTTAAGCCATTTAATTTGCTGTGTCATTGTATCATTTTGTGGCTTCAATTTGCATTTCTATAATGATTAATCATGTCAAGGATCTTTGTATGTGCTTATATGTCATCCTTATACAGTATCCTCTCTTTCCAAAAGTTCACATTATGCTACCCAAGACCTACATCACTATGGTAATGCCTTTTTGTAAAAGTGAAAATCCTGTTTGGATTTCTGTCAGTTTGTGAAAACAGGTACTTAGTATATGAGATATTCTTTAGTAAAAGCAAAATTGTATGACTTGAACTTTTAGGCAGCAGGGGATACACTCTCTCTATGTCATTTTGGCTTCTGAAAGGTTTCATAGGAAGAATGCTATACTTTCAGGTACTGGGAGAAACCTCTGTCATCTTTGGTGAAGTATCCGTTCAAATACTTTGACCATTAAAAATGTTAAATTTTTTTAGTATTTTCTGGGCACAGCCTAAGGCACAATGCTCCCTAGGGAATAACATGCCAGTGGCTCTACTGGCCTGGCCTCCATGGCTTTGGGCTGGGAGTCTTCCAGCCTGTTGAAACCCAGGTAATGGGCTCCTTTTTTGGAATGCAGGAGGTGGGCTTAATGATCTCTCAGTCATGTTTTGGGTCCTTATTCCTTGTCTTGAAGAATATCTCAACGTGAGGAATATCTCAACATTTGCAGTAGAATATCTCTATGTCTCGTCCTATAAAATCTAAGAACACTGACAATCTTTTTTCATTCCTTCTTGTCTCCTTCCAGTTCAAATTGACTGTTTCCTGTTGGAGTGGTTGATTGAATCTAATGTTCACACCCATACAAATCTCTATCAAAGGATCTCTTACCACACTCTTAGTGTTCTGTTCTGAATGTGTTTTCTCTCTGTCTCTCTCTCTCTCTCTCTCTCTCTCTTTTTGACAGTACAGCCAGCTGAGAATTTCTTTTATATTAACTTCACTTTTGATTAACAATTACATCTTGAAGATATGTTTCTTCCCATGTTTTACTATAAGCATTCAAGTGAAGCCACCCCACAATTTCAACACTTTGCGTAGAAAAGGCCTCAGTGAGATACCAGTTTCATTCACACAGGTTCTACTCTTACATAAAACACTAGGATGTGAATACACTTCAGCTAAGTGCCTTACCATTTTATAGCAAGGATCACCTTTCCTCCAGTTTCTAATAACATGTACCTTATTTCTGTCTGAGATGTCATAGGTTGGCCTTTACTGTTGTTAAAAAACCAAATTTGAGTAAATGTAAAGATCTTACTGACTTTGATGATTCATGAACTGGGCAACATCTCATCTAGCAGCTCCAAAGAGCTGTCCAAAATTAAAGCCTTTTATTGGTAGAGAGAGGAAGGAAAAGGAAGTTTCTAGCAAAAGCATTGTTTCAGGTAAGGCCACCTTCCTATGGAGGATGGAAGGGGTCTGTTGTATAGATTACTTCACTGGTGTTCACCAGGTAATTTCAGACTGATTAAAGGTTATATTTCTGGAAGAGCTGAAACTGCAGTTATGCTAGGTGTTGACTCTTAGTTTGCTGACATGGGGCTTAGCATGAGGAACTCCATTTTTGATCTGTTTTCTCTTTTTTAACACCGTATTTCAGCAAACATTTTGTGTTCATGACCACTTAGGGATTCTCTTAAAAGGATTGAGGCTTTCCCTTTATATCTCCGCTTCTGAGCTTACAGAAGAATTTACCCTCAATGGTCTGTTCATGGCAATGTAAAATTTTTCTAGCCTGCATCTCCAGATTCTGCTCATTATCTAGTTTGAAAGCCTCTCCCACATTTTTAGGTATTTGTTACAGCCATTATGTTTTGGCTGATAATAACAAAATACCATAGGCTGGGTGGCTTATAAACAGCAGAAACTTACGGCTCACAGGTCTGGAAGCTGGAAGTCTGAGATCAGGGTGCTCAGGTGAGTCCCTCCTCCAGGTTGCAGGTTTCTTATGTCTTCACATGATAGAAGGGGTTAAGGAGGTGTATTGGATTTCTTTTATAAAAGTACTAACCCCATTCATGAGAGTTCCATCCTTAGGGCCTAATCACCTGCCAGAGGCTCATAGTAACTGTCACCTTATGGTGAGATTTCAACATTTGGGGTGAAACATTCAGACCATAGCAGTAGTATTTCATTATGTTTTTAGTTTTACGTTTCTTTCATTTCTGACATTGGTAACTTATCTTTTGGTCATTCTTGCTAGAGAGTTACCAGTTTTCTTGATCTTTTCAAGAATATCTTTTGGTTTCAAAAGTTTCTCTCTAATTTTTATTTCAGTCTCTCAGATTTCTGGTCTTTATTATGTCCTTCTGTTTCCTCTGGGTTTAATGTGCTCTTGTTTTTCCAGTTTCTTAAGGCAGACACTTACATTATCGATTTGGGACTTGTTTTCTAACATTTTATTAATGACAATATTATAAATTTCCTTTATAAGTACTACTTTAGTTGCATCTGGCAAATTTTTCTATGTTGTGTTTTCAGTTTTATTTAGTTCAAAATATTTACTAATATCCCTTGAGTTTTCGTCTTTGATACATAAATTGTTTAGAAGTGTATTGTTTAATTTCCAAATACTTACAGATTTTCCAGTTAGCTTTCTGTAACTGATTTTTAGTTTAATTCTGTCATGGTGAGAGAACATATGCTGTACAATATCACTTCTTTTTACGATCAGTAAGGTTTATTTGAGTGTCCAGAATATGATCTGTCTTGGTGAATATTCTATGTGCACTTGAAAAGATGTTTATGTTGCTATTAAGTATAGTGTTATGTAAAAGTCAATTAGATTCTCTCGTTGATGATATTCTTTAAATCTTTTTTTTTTTTTTTTTTTTTTGCTGCTTTTCTTCATGTTCTATGAATTACTGAAACTGGTTGTAATTTCCAAGAATAGTGGATTTGTTTACTTCTTTCAGTTTTGGTCATTTTTGCTTCATGTATTTTGCAACTCTGTTAAGTACATATACACTTAAAATTGTTGTATCATTTTGGTGAATTGGCCTTTTTCTCATTAGCTTGTGTTTCTATACCCAGTAATTTTCCTTTTTCAGAAATCTATTTTGTCAGGTATTTATATAGCAACTTTAGCTTTCTTTTGATTCCTGTTTGCATGATCCTTTTACTTTTATGCGATTATATTTAAAATGAGGCTCTAATAACAGTTGAGTCTTATTTATTCAATCTAATTACCTCTCTGTCTTTTAATTAGTGCAAGACCATTTATTTAATGTAATTATTGATATATTTGTATTTAATTTTTTGTTTCTTGTAGGATTTTTTTTCTTTTTTTTGGATTATTTGAATATTTTCTTAGTACTCAATTTATTATATCTATTGGTTTTGGGTATAGCTTCATCCTTTTTTGTGTGTGTGTGTGTGATTTCCCTGAAGATTATAACATACTATATTAGTATACTATAATATACTATAATATATGTATACCTAACTTTTCATAGTATAGTTAGAATTTATATTTTACCACTTCAAATAGAACATAAAACCTTATAACCATATAGGTCCCATTGCCCTCCGTACTTTATATAATAATAATCATTTGAATTATACATATATGAAACCCCATGGTGGTATTATAATATTCCTTCTCAAGAGCTATGCATGTTTTAAAGAATTTGAGAGATGAAAAATAATCATTATATTCACCCAGGTATTTACTTTTTTTTTTTTTAAGTTTATTTATTTATTTTGAGAGAGAGCACACATGAACTGGGGAGGGGCAGAGAGAGAATCCCAAGCAGGCTCCACACTGTCAGCACAGAGCCTGGTGCAGGGCTGCATCCAACGAACTGTGAGTTCATAACCTGAGCAGAATTCAAGAGTTGGATGCCCAACCAACTGAGCCACTCAGGCGCCCCACTAAAGGCCTCTAACTGAGAAACACCTTCTTCTCCAGTGAAACATTTAGCTTAGTAAATGTGGTTTGTGAATTTACTTCCTGTTTTCACATTATATTCAATTTATGCAATTTGAGCTAAGTTTGGCTAGTGCTCACTTCAGCAGCACATATACTGAACTAAGTTTGGCTGAAAGAGATCAAGAGAGAAATGGCTGTTAAAATAGTGCAAATGTTTCTACCCATTCTACTCTTAATTTATGCTTCAGGGTATACATGAGATAGGAAGCATTACTTTGTTTTCTCAGTTGGCCTCAATTGCTGTCCCTCTTGTAGTGTAAGCAAGCATATCACATCACTGTGTTTCTCATGTTTAGATACAGAGTTTTCCCTACTCTCTGGATTCAAATTCAGGTTAGCTCTTTTATCTGGTACTTACCTGAAGAAATGATCATTAAAGGAAAGTTGATTTATTTCTGTTTTTGTTTTGTTTCTGTCTGTTTTTTTGTTTTTGTTTTAGTTTGCTTTATGGTGGTTCTATAGAGCAGATTTACTTCATACACTTATTTTTCTTGCATTTCTTTTTCTGTCATACTTTCCCCAATTTTCCTCACCTCTACTTGTATTTTGGCTGCCAGTTCCTATTAGCTAGTTTTCTGTTGGTTTTCTCTTTTTATAGTACATTAAAAAAAATAAAGTAGGGGTGCCTGGGTGGCCCAGTGGGTTGAGCCTCTGACTTCGGTTCAGATCATAATCTCAAGGCTTGAGAGTTTGAGCCTGGCATCAGGCTTGGTGCTGTCAGCACAGAGCCTGGTTTGGATCCTCTGTCCCTTGGCTCTCTGCCCCTCCCCCGCTTGCATTTCTCCTTTAAAGATAAACATGAAAAAATAAAGCAGTATGTATTCAAACCACACAGATCTGTGGTGTACGGACTTTTAACAGTCTTAGTACTCACTGAGGCTATCACTTTTAGAGCTTGATGTATATCCTCCCAGAACTTTTTCTTTTTTTTAATGTTTATTTAGTTATGAGAGAGAGAGAGAGAGAGAGAGAGAGCACAGAGGCTCATGAGCAGTGGAAGGGTAGAGAGAGGGGAATGGAGGATGGGTCCGGAGCAGGTTCCGCACTGTCTGCAGCGAGCTCGATGGAGGGCTGGAACTTAGAACCGTGAGATGATGACTTGAGCCAAAGTTGGATAGTCAGCTGACTAAAGCCATCCAGGTGTCCCCCTCCCAGAACTTTTTAACACATATACAAACATATGTAATTGGAAATTTTTTCAAAATAGAATTATAATCCTGTTGCTTTGGAATTTGCATTTTGCTTTATATTTATTGGCCATTTTACCATATCATTACTTATAAGTTAGATACTCAATTTAGATACTCATGGTGCACATTTCTTTCTTTCTTTTTTTTTTTTTAAGATTTTATTTTTACATAATCTCTACACATAACATGGGGCTCAAATTTACAATCCAGAGATCAAGAGCTGCATGTTCTTCCTACTGAACCAGCCAGGGGCCCCTTGGTGTACATTCTGTATTTTTCACAGCAGTGCCACAGCAAACATTCTACATAACTTTAATTATTTTTTCCTGTAGTATGTAGGTTGCTGGTTCAAAGAAATGTGCATTTAAAATTTTGAAAATGATTGTGAAGTTGTTCTTCAAAACTTTTTATACCTAAAATCTAATAACCAAGTTAAAAAGATACATGACTAGAAAAGTTTATATCAAAGACAAAGGGCAGATATTCCTACTATATCCAGTTGGTGTTCTAACCACACAGAAGCATACATTCTGCCTTTCCTGTAGGGACCATGTATTAGTGTAATCATAAATATTCTTAGTAAAACAGTCACAGTTTCCCAAAAGCAGATTGAGCTAGCAAATCATCATCTTGGAGATACTAGATCTGGGCAGTGATCATCAGTGACTGATAAAACCCTTAGGTGAAGGTTTGATGGGGAACTTGATGATGGGTGAATCAGTTTGATAACTGTGAATCCACCATTCATTTTAAACACCAGCTGGCTATAGAGTGCCTCCTGTTTTATGCTAGTAAGTACACAAGAGTATCTATAAAGTATTCTTGCAAAAACAACAACAAAAGAACCTGGGGTGGGTAGGGGGAGTAAAGCCTCTAGATAAAATTACCAATTTTGGAAGATAGGGAAATTAAAGGAATGCCATCCACAATGTGGGAAGTGCTCTAGGATGGATGAGCCAGGTTCCTCAACAAATGAATGGCATGGAAATAGTGAGGAAAGAGAACTGTGTTACTTAGATTAAGGAGATATAAAACATATTAACCAAAGTGCAGCATACAGACTTAGTTTAGATCCTAGTTCAAATCAACTATAAAAATTTTTTTATTTACACTCAGTAAAAGTGGAACATTAGTATTGAATGAAATGAAAGAATTATTGTAGATGCTTTTAAACTTATTAAAGAAGCACATTTTTAACAGCACAAGTTTTTAAAAAATATGTTGATAACTGAATTTCAATGTAGTTTATCTTATTTGTAGTCTTATGTTTATGCATTTAAAACCTTATTTTGAGTAGGCATAATAGGTTTTACCAAACTTCGCTTTCTTTTTGCTATGGGGTGAGAGCGTGTGACAGAAAAAGTAAAAGAGCTCCTTGATTTGTTACTAATTTTTATGGGGTATGTGCTCTTATCTCTTAGTACTTGTAGATGAGATCATAGGATTTCCACACCCCCACCAAAAATTGGGGGGATAAATTAATCGCAGAAGCAGAATATTGATCATTGAAGTTGGGTGATAGGTGGGGGTTCGTTATATCATTCTTTACTTTGTATGTGTTGAAAATTTCCATAATTAAAAGATATAACCTTTATATCAATTTTTAGTTATAAATCCAATAAACAGTAGGAGGCTTATTTTGTACATTCTGGCAAGCATTAAATAAACTTGGGCTTTTTTCTGTTACTCTGATAGGTAAAGACTAATGCCTCAATTTTAGTTTTCATTTCTTTAATTATATAAGGACATTCAAATGGATCCTGTACAGTACTTTTTGACTCCTTCCATAACTGCTCTTTTCTTTTCTTTGTCAATTAAAAAAATATTTTTTAATGTTTATTTTTTTTGAAAGAGAGAGACATAGAATTTGAAGTAGGCTCCATCCTCCGAGCTGTCAGCACAGAGCCTGATTTGGGGCTTGAACTCACAAACCGTGATATCATGACCTGAGCT
Organism: Suricata suricatta; assembly: GCF_006229205.1. NCBI lineage: Eukaryota > Metazoa > Chordata > Mammalia > Carnivora > Herpestidae > Suricata > Suricata suricatta. The sequence continues at coordinate 123,567,388 of NC_043704.1, read as the reverse complement.
GAAGTTGGATGCTTAACTGACTGAATCATCCAGGCACCCCATTCTTTGCCAGTTTTTAAATTTAGTTTCTTAACTTTGTTTTTTGATGTTCGTGGTACATAGAATAAAGGCTCCTGAAAGATATATACATTTTAATGTCTAGAACCTGTGAATATGTCACCATACATAGTTAAAGAGACTTTGCATGTGTTAAGGACTTTGAGATGGGGAGATTATCTTGGATTGTCTTTTGGGCCCACTGTAAATTATAAAGGTCTTTATGAGAGGGAGGTAGAAAGGTTAAAGTGAGCAAAACAGATATGAGGATCACACTGAAGATTGTAGTGATGCAGTCATGAGCCAAGGAATGGCAGCAGCTTCTAGAAGCTGGAAATGGCAAGAAGTAGATTTTTCGCTGCAGCCACCAGAAAGAACACAACTCTCCTGACACTTTGCTTTAGGCTCATAAGACTCATTTCATACCGCTGACCTCCCAGAGCTGTAAGGTAGAATGTTTTAAGTCACCAAGTTTATGATAATCTGTTATAGCAGCAGTAGGTACTAATTAATGCCCTTCGCTGTATAAAAGTTTAAAAAATTTCATTTTGTAGTTTCTAACACTGGAATCATGGTAATAAAAGACTTCCTTACATCAGGAATGTGAAAATTTTATTTCTATATTTTTTTGATTTGCTGTTTTATCTCTAATCAATGTGTTTTATTTTTAAATTTTAATTTTGAGATAATTAGAGATCCATATGCAGTCATAAGAAATCTTACTGAGAGATCCAGTGTCTTCTTTACCTAGTTTCTCCCACTGGTGATCTGGCAAAGGTGTAGTACAGTAAAACATCTGAGATATTAATGTTTATATAGTCAAGATACACAGCATTTTCATCACAAGAATCCCCCATATTGCCCCTTTATAACCACACCCACTTCCCTCCCAATTTCCATTCCCGTCATATAAATGGAGTTACACAGTGTGTAACTTTGGGATTGGTGTTTTTTGCTTTTTGCTTTTTGTTAATTTGGGTGTTTTGTTTTGTTTTGTTTTGTTTTGTCACTGAGCAGAATTCCCTGGAGAGATATTCAAGTTATTGCATGCATCTGTTATTTTTCCCCCTTATAGTATTCTATGGTATTGAACGTACCACAGTTTGTTTAACCATTCTCTTGTTTACCATGAGAATGTTTATCATTTGGGGCTATTACAAATAAAGTTGTTTTGTATTTATGTAAAAGTTTTTGTGTGAATGTAAGACTTCATTTCTTTGGGATAAATGGCCTGGAGTACAGTTGCTTGGTTGTATGGTAGTTGCGTGTTTAATTTTACAAGAAGCTGCCAGGCTGATTTTCAGAGCATATGTATCATTTAACATATTCTCATCAGCAGTGTATGAATGATTCAGTTTCAGCATATCTTTATCAGCATTTGGTATTGTTACTCTTTTAATTTAGCCATTCTGATAGGTGTGTGTGTGATCTTTCAATGTGGTTTTAATTTGCATTTTCTTAAGAGCTGATGATGGTGAACATCTTTTCATGTGCTTGTTTGCCATCTATATATCTTCAGTGAATGTCTCTACATGTCTTTTGTTCATTTTCTAATTCTGTTTTTCTAACCTTGAGTTTTTCCTCCTACAGATCTTGCTTTTGGTGTCGTCTAAGAACTCTTTGCCTACCTCTGTATCCTGATATATTTTTCTTATAATTTTATAGTTTTACATCTAAGGTTGTCATTCATTTTGAGATAGTATTTGTGTAAGATGTGAGATTAAGTGTTGTACTTCTCTGCCAGGGGTTGGGAGGTGGCTGTTGAGGTCCTTTTGCTTTAGCAGCATTTGTTGAGAAAGTTCCCCCCACACCAACCACTGAATTACTTTTTACACCTGATCAAAATCCAGTTGGGCATATTTGTATGAGTCTGTTTCTGGGTTCTCTTTCTTTTCCATTGATATATGTGTCTATTTCTCTGCTGATTTTGTACAATCTTGACTACTATATATAAGAAGTCTTCCCAAATCATTTTATTTTGACTTAAAGAAATGTTTCAGCTTATTCTAGTTATTTTGCCTTTCCATCTAAATTATAGAATAATACTGTATTATATATGCAAAAAAAATTTGCTGGGACTTTGATAAGGATTATGTAAGCCTGTGGATCAATTTGGGAAAAATTAGAGTCTTTACTGTGTTTGCATCTTCGATTTCAAAAACATTTTTAGATCTTCTTTAATTTCTTTCATGTACATTTTGTAGTTTTCAGCATACAGTCCCCTTCATGTTTTATTAGCTTTGTACCTCTTTCATTTTTTCCCATATTTGGTAATTGTAAATGATACTGGGTTTTTAATTTTGGTATCCCTGTGTTCATTCATAGTATATAGGTACACAGTTGATTTTTGCATGTTGATCTTGTGTCCTGTGACCTTGCTGAAGTCACTAGTTAGTACTAGGAAGTTGGGTGGTTTTTTTTTTTTCCTTTTTGGTAGCTTCCTTAGAATCTGTGTTATCAGTCATGTCCTCCGCAGATAAGGAGAGTTTTATTTCTCCTTTTCTGATCTATATGCTGTTTTTATATCCTTTACTTGCCTTGCTGAACTGGCTAAAAGTTGCAGTACTTTGCTGAATAAGAGTAGTGAGAGTGAGTATCTTTACCTTGTTCTTGAACGTAGGAGGAAGGTATTTGTCTTTAACCATTGAGTATGTTAGCTGTAGGATTTTTGTAGATCCCATTTATCAAGTTGAGGAAGTTCCCTTCTATTGCTGTTTTTCTGAGAACTTTTATCATGGGCGTTGAATTTGTCAGATGCTTTTTCTGCATTGAGTAATATGCTCATATGATTTTTCTTGGCTTGTTAATGTGGTAAGTTATACTGATTAGTTTTTGAATATGGAGCCAGCTTTGTATCCCTGGAAAAAATCCTACTGGGTCATGGAGTATTCTTTTTATATACTGCTGAATTCCATTTGCTAATATGTTTTTAAGGCTTTTTGCATCTATACTGAGGAATATTGGTTGGTCGTTTTCTCTTTTTATACTGTTGTTTGTCTAGTTTTGATAGGGTAATATCAACTTCAAAGATAATTTGGGAAGTATTTCCCCTCTACTATTTTCTAGAAGAGATTATGTAGAATTGGTATAAGTTCTTAAAATAATTGGCAGATTTCTTGACCTGGACCTGAATATTTCTTTTTGGGGTAAAGTCTTTATATTATGAATTTAATTTCCTAAATAGTCATAGGGATATTCAGATTATCTATTTCCTATTGAGTATGTTTTGGTAATTTGTGTTTTTTGAAGAATTGGTCCATTATCTCTAACTTGTCAAATTTATGTGTGTGGAGTTGTTTATAGAAAATTCCCTTAATATCCTTTTGATGGGAGGGAATGTCTTTGATGAACCCAAATACAGCTTTGAACCTAGAGTCAGTCCCCCCCCCCCCAATTGCATGGCTAAAACAATAATAGTGAGGTAACAACTAGAAGGGTAATTGAAATACAAAAGTTCTGGATATAGTGTCATCACAAGAACAACTCTTAATTTTAATAAAATACTATTGGCTGGTTTTATATGATTACTCATGTAGATAAAAGTTTTAAAGTAGGTTTGTCAAGTTTCAAAATAAATTCCTTTGGGACCTACAATTACATTTCATTAAATTTATAGATTAATTATAAGGGTGTGTGTGTGTGTGTGTGTGTGTGTGTGTGTGTGTGTGTGCGCGCGCGTGCGTGCATGTGCATGTGCATGTGAGTGCAGGTTCCCACATGGAAGGAATCAGAGTCAGTGCTCAAGGATGCCTGGGGAAAAAAACCCTCTGCTTTCTATTGCCTTAGAAAGTTTATCACTCACTGCTGTACTTTTTTGCATCATGTGCTAGTAATTATTTAGACTTGGTTGTAACTTTTTATTTGGAAGTAATTTCAAACAGAAAAGTTGCAAGAATACAAATTGATTTTTCTGATTTCTCTCTGTTCATTGTTGTTTTTTAATACCACATCATCCTCTTATTTTAGCATTATTAGTTATTTCACTGCTTTACATTCTTTTTTTTTTAATGTTTTATTTAGAGACAGAGAGAGAGAGACAGAGTATGAGAGGGGGAGGGGCAGAGAGAGAGAAGGAGATGCAGAATCCGAAGCAGGCTCCAGGCTCTGAGCTGTCAGCACAGAGCCTGATGTGGGGCTCGGACCCACAAACGTGAGATCATGACCTGAGCTGAAGTCAGAGACTCAACCAACCCAGGTGCCCCTGCTTTACATTCTTGAGTCATTTCTTTTTTCTTTCAGAAGATTATGTGGTAGGTTCTGAGACCTTGAATTCTCTCCGCCCCCCTCCCCAAAGTATCTACCTTATAGACACAAAACTATCTACACTTGAATGCTATTGAATGTTGAATTCTAGATTAAAATGCATTTCTTTGAGAACATTGAACAACTTGCTTCATTGTTGAGAAAAGAGAATGCTATTCAATATCCAAAACCAAAAGCTGAATTTATTTGCTTACTAAGCCAGGGATAGCTGTTTATGTATAATAATCTCTCTGAAGAAAGCAGGGAACTGATCTAGTAAGTTCAAGAGTGAGTTAGGCTTGTAATTTTCTTTTCTTTGTTCTGAAAGAGTTTGTGTAAATTGGAATTACAGTCCCTTGAATTTTAATAGAACTTGCCTGTAAAACCATGTGGTCCTGATGTTCATTATAAAAAGATTTCTTAATGACTGATTGAGTGTTATTACCTTATTAGTTTTTATTTTTCTATAAATTTGTACATTTTAGTTTTCAATGTATTAATAAAGTTTATGATATTGCCAGGTGTATTGAATATCTGCAGCATCCATAATTATGACTCCCTTTTCATTCTTGGTATTTGGGTATGTGTTTTCCTTTTTTCATTTATCAGTCTTGCCAAATTATGTCCCTTTTTAGTCAAGGCAAAAAACTACCTTTGTGTTCTATTGAGCCTTTCTACTATATCATTGTTTTCTATTTCGTTAAATTGTACTTTTAATTGTAATACTTCATTTTTTCTACTTTATATTCTACTTTTCTAACTGCTTAAGACAGATGCTCAGTTCATTAATTTAAAGTTTTCTGATTTTCTGATGTAATCATATACAAGTAAAATTTCTCTATATATAGTCCTTTTGCTGCATCCCACAAAGTTGGCTCTATAATCTTATTATTACTTTAGTCCTCTATTTTCACAATTCTCTTATAATTTCTTTGACTTATAAAGTTTTAGAAGTTCCCCAAACAGGAGGTTTTTAAAAAGCTCTTTTTATTATGGTTGTCAGAGAATATGGTTGTAGGATACCAAGTACTTGAAAGTTATTGGGATTTTCTCTATTGCTTAACATATGATCAATTTATATATATATTCCATTTGTTTTCTCTTTGGAAGTAATATTTGTATATGTTTATTAAATCAGATTAATATTTTGCTGTCAGATTTTTTAAAGTTTATTTATTTAATTCGAGAGAGAGAGTGCACATGCATAAGCAGGGAAGGGACAGAAGGGGAGAGAGAATCCCAGGCAGGCTCTGTGCTGTCAAACATGGATCCCCTCATGAAGCTCCATCCCACGAACTGTAAGATTGTGACCTGAGCTGAAATTAAGAGTCTGGTGCTTAACCAGCTGAGCCACCCAACCATTCTTGATGTCAGTTCTTATCTAGCCTTAATAACTGTTTTGTCTCCTTAATTTATGCTGAAATAAGTATGTTAAAAATCATCCTCTATGTAATGGATTTGTTTACTTTTTTTATGGTTCTATTAATCTATTTTGGAACCATGTTAATAGGTACATATAATTTTAGCTGTTACACATATTTCATAAAACCTTCTATTATGTATTGAACTACCTTTTGTGTGAACTTATTAGTGGTAATGGTTTGCCTTAAAGTCCTTTTATGTGTAATAAGCTACGCCAGTTTTGTTTTGATTAGTATTAGGATTGCCTATTGTTTTGTTTTTGTTTTTTCATATTTTTCCTTTCATCCTTTCAGGGCTCTTAGGTTTTTTTGGTGTATCTCATTTGAAAAGCATGTACACTACTACTACTACTTAAACCTTATAAAAATGTTTTCTGTGTGGTTACAGTGCTGAAGCTGCTGAAAGATGGCAGAAGAAGTCGTGGTAGTAGCCAAATTTGATTATGTGGCCCAACAAGAACAAGAGCTGGACATCAAGAAGAATGAGAGATTATGGCTTCTGGATGACTCTAAATCCTGGTGGCGAGTTCGAAACTCCATGAATAAAACGGGTTTTGTGCCTTCTAACTATGTAGAAAGGAAAAACAGTGCTCGGAAAGCATCTATTGTAAAAAACCTAAAGGATACCTTAGGTAAGTTATTTTTGTATTAAAACACCAGCAATACTTTTTCCTTTTTTTTTAATTATAATTTTTTTTAAATGAGACAGAGCAAAATGGAGGAGGGGCAGAAAGGGAGACACAGAATCTAAAACAGACTCCAGGCTCCAAGATGTGAGCATAGAGCCTGATGCAGAGCTTGAGCTCTTGGGCCACAAGATCATGACCTGAACCAAAGCTGGACGCTTAACTGACTGAGCCACCCAGTTGGGTGTCCCAACAATACTTTCTTTTATTTTTTTAAAATTTTTAAAAACTTTTTTTATTTTTTAAATTTATTTTTGAGAGACAGAGTCCACGTGAGCAGGGGAGGGTCAGAGAGAGAGGGAGAAACAGAATCTGAAGCAGGCCCCATGCTCTGAGCTAGCTGTCAGCACAGAGCCTGATCTGGGGCTCGAACCCACAAACTGTGAGATCATGACCTGTATCAAAGCCGGACGCTTAACTGACTGAGCCACCCAGGTGCCCCCAATACTTTCTTTTTAATGGATTCTTTATAGAGCTTGGTTCTTTGTAGAGAATTTTGGCAGCATTAGGCCGAATTGACTAGAGAAGGCCAGGACTAGAATTTCGGCTAGGCCAGGTAAATTTGGCTTGTAGCAGGTGTTCAAGTTAGAAAACTGTTAAAGAGCATAAGGGTTAGTGGGCAGTTTCTATAAATCTAGCTGATGTTCAAGGGCCAAACCACACTGGTGCTAAATAGAAGAACTGACTTCTAGCCAGGATTCCTTTAACCATGAGTGCCTGTAGGAGTGTAGGTAGATTCTGTATCTAAGTGAGACAAGGATACATGAGGGAGATTCAGAATCGCTTCTGTGGTGTTAAGGCAACTTATTTATCGTGGCACATTGCTGTATTTTAACCATTAATAGCTTACATTTTGAATTTTGCTCTTAAAAACAAACCATCATTTTATTCTTATATTTGATAAGAGTTTTAAATTGTGGATCATTACTGTAGAATTAGCATATACCAAGCCGATCTCTTTTCCTTTTGTGGGTTTTTTTTCCCCTCTAATTGTAGTTTGTTTTTACTAGCCCTCCATTAGAACCAGAGATAATGGAACCCACTTCACACTGGGCTTGGCTGAGCTGATAGGAAGGAAATATGCACAGATGAGGACTGGCCTTTTTTTATTCCTTTTAATTTAAACTCTCCATGGCTGACAGGAAGGAATTGGGAGGGACAGAATTTCATTTTTGGTATTCAGGCAAACATGCTATTACTTAATGTTTCTTTGTCTATGTGTAGAAGAGAAATTAAAATTTTTTCTTGCAAAGATAGTTTGGGAGTAATGTGGCATGATTAGCAAATATGAAATATTATTGGCTAACTGCTTTATATTTTACTTCTTAAACATTATTGTTATTCTAGACTAGAGTGTTCTTTCAATTATCAGCAGTGGAAAACAAATAGCAAAACCTAAAATACAGTATAACTCAAAGTAAATATAAAATATTAAAATATTGGTTTGTGAGATAATATTTCCAGTATTCTAAAGGTAGTTTGATAACTGGAGTTATTAATCTGAATTTTCACCATAACTTAACTCTGTATCTGAGGTTACCTTTTATATGATTTTAAGGTTTTGCAAATAAGACTATTATTATTAGTTTTTTATTTTTTAATTAAAAATGGTTTTGGTTTTAATTTTAGTGTAAGCAGGGGAGAGGGGGAGAGAGAGTGAGTAAGAGAGTTTTAGGCAGGCTTCACACTCTATGCAGAGCCCGGTACAGCAGTTGATCCCATGTGCAGAGCCCCTGTGGGACTGGAACTCATAAACCATTAGATCATGACCTGAGCAGAAATCAGGAGTTGGACACTCAACTGACTGAGCCACCCAGGCACCCCTATTAGTTTTTAGTATCAGTTTTTTTTTTAATGTTTTTATTTATTATTGAGACAGAGAGAAACAGCATGAGTGGGGGAGGGGCAGAGAGAGTGAGGGAGACACAGAATCAGGAGCAGGTTCCAGGCTCTGAGCTATCAGCACAGAGCCCTATGCAGAGCTTAAACCCACGAACCGTGAGATCATGACCTGAGCCGAAGTCGGACGCTTAACCAACTGAGCCACCCAAGTGCCCCTAGTATTTGTTTTTTAAATGGAAGACAAATCATAAGATTTTCCTTGACTAGCTGAAGACACCAGAATTAGAATCCAGAATGTCTTCTGATATTGTAAACACTGAACCCTTACTTAAAGCATGTAGATCAGGGGTATTGGGGGAAATTAAGGTAACTTCTACCAGGAAAGTATGCCTCATAGTGATGAAAGCACAGAAAGGACTCGAGCTACACCTAGTAGACTTATCTGTTTCTTTTTAAAAGGATACTAGTATCCTGGGACTAGACTATTTAAATGTATAAACAAAAGATTCTGAAAAACCTTAATATCATAGAGCAAAGAAGAAAAATATCCCACTTTTAGATACTATTGCATATAGATTTTAAAAGCCCAACTAGTTAGGGGTGCTTGGGTGGTTCAGTTTGTTGCGTGTCCAACTCTTGATTTTTTTAGCTCAGGTCATGATCTTGTTCATGAGTTCTAGCCCCACATGGGGCCCTATGTCGACAGTGTGGAGCTTGCATGGGACTCTCTTTTCCTTTCTCTCTGCCCCTTCTCTGCTTATGCTCTCTCTCTCTCTCTCTCCCTCAAATAAACATTAAAAAATTTAAAAAAACTTTATATAAAAGCACAACTAGATAGAATTTCTATTATTTGTTAATACTCCTGGGAAATCTTCCATGCTATTTTCTAATACTATTAAGACAGTTTTGGCAACTGTTTGTAAGTCCTAGGATATCTCTTAACTTTATTACTGTATTATAGTTACTGATGCCTATATTGCAGGGTACTTGAAAGCATTCTGTTTTATGTTATGTTATTTTGTGTAATAATGTACCTTTTGTATCAGATTGCCTTCTCTTCTTAGAATTAAAAAAATGTTTTTTAATGTTTTATTTATTTTTGAGACAGAGAGAGACGGGGCATGAGATGGGGATGGGCAGAGAAACAGGGAGACACAGAATCCGAAGCCGGCTCCAGGCTCCGAGCTGTCAGCCAGAGCCCAATGCAGGGCTCAAACCCACGAATGTGAGATCATGACCTGAGCCGAAGTTAGAGGCTTAACTGACTGAGCCACCCAGGCAACCCTCTTCTTAGAATTTCTAAACTCCTTTTTGGTGACTTCAGTGTCCTATGTAGTTAATAGATTTGTTTCACAGTGATTGTGCTAGTGCAGACTTTGATAGTTAAGAAGGAAAAGGAAGAAACAAAGCAAAGCGTGAACGCATGAATATATTTTCAACTACTGAAAATACATGTTTTAAAGCTTCTTCCAAAATAAGGCTGAATAATAAGGTAACATTTGTGGCCGTGATGATATACTTGTTTTACAGGTTCTGTTTTTAGTTCAGAGAGGAAAAAGTTTTGGAAAGAGAGAAGCCTCAGAAAGACTTTCTATTGCCTGGGCGTGGGCCAAGTCACATGGATTGGGTGTGGGGAGTTTCAGTGTTGCAGAATAGACCAGGAAGCTCACTGAGAATTATCCTGAGCTGTGTTAACAAACTGACAAAAGAGAACACAGGATTTTTATTCAAAAATGGATTGGTTAAGCGTCTTTAAAGATTTCTTCAGTAAGTTAATCTGTTTATTAAATCCATAGTTTTCTTGTAGTTTTTGAATTAGATTTTTCACTTTTGTGAATTTAAAGAAAAACTGTTGGAGAGAACCTCGTGCATTTATATAATAGGCTGGAGCTTTATATTGTTTATGAAACATAAGCTAAATGGTTGGTGATACTTCATAAAGTATTAGTTTTGATTTGATAGGTAAAATAGTTTTAAAATGCTTTACTTTCAATGTTTAATAAGTAGGAAAAGGATATAAATGAGTTCAGTTAGTTTGAATTTGGTAACTTTGAACTTAGCATAGACATTTGAAGTGTTAAATTATAAACAAAAATATGAAGAGAAGAAAGGATTAGGTGAGCAAGTTTTTCAACCTCAATATTTGAATTAACATAATACTGTTTTAGTACTTTTTACCAAGAATTTAGAGGAACAGTGTAGAAAATAATAGTGAATAAAGCAGCAGAAAAGGGAATGTTTTGATTTAATCAATGTAGGATTGCTAGAAGCTGCTATTTTGGTAAATGTGAGATTTGATATTTTGAAGTGAGTTGGAGAGTAGCTGCATCCAAAGAAAATGAAAACACTGAAGAAGATGGTAAATTATTGGGATTGTTTTTGAGTTCATGTTATAAAGTAATACGGACTTACAGAGCCTAATGTGTTTATTTACTGGTGACCATTTTATGAACTTATGATAGTGAACTTGGTTTGATCTCTTTGAACATTTGCTTGGTGTTTCTAGAAAAATGAACAGAGGAATTGTTATAGAAGTTTCTTATGCATAAGGAATCTAGGGAAACAAAGAGTAACCTGTTGAGAGATTTCAGGGAAAGGGCAAAATGGGAAAGGAGCAAGTAGTTGGTTGAAAAAGAATACTGTAATTGTACTATTAAGACTCATTTGTTTCTTTAGTTAACTTTGGTGGCCAAGTGAATCTTTCTAGAATAGATCTCTTTTGTTTGCTTTTTGGAAACTTAATACATTTTTAGGTCCACTTTTTGGGTTGGTTTTCCTTTTAGAAAGCTTATTAATTTATTTGTTCATTTATCAACGTATTTTTCTTGAGAGCCAACTGTCAGCCAGATAAAAATGATAAAATGAAAACCTAATATTAACTCATGGAACTTACATGGTGAGGAGATAGATGGTGGTTGTTATTTAATATTGATAATACAGTGGATTTCATGTCTCTGTTTAGTTTTGAGTGATGTTGACCATAAATCAACTAGAAATGGTATAAAAGGAACATATTGTATCATTAATATGGTGATTCATATCATATAATTATCATTCACTCTTTTGTCTTAGAAAGTTGATAATCTTAAATACATTTGTAGAGTGAGGGTCAGGGTTTGTAATCAGGGTATTCCTTTTCTCATTACCTGCAGCAAGCCAAAGTTTGAATTTACAGTAGAAGATACAGTGTATCTTTGTGTGGTGGTTAGAATAAAAAAAGAGGGCTCAGGATTTTCGGTAAAACAGAATAATCGAAAATAATAATTTATCATATTTCACAGAGATGAAATAAACAGATAAAAATACAAAAATTTAAATAAAAACTTGTAATGAAGGGGCTCTTGGCCAGCTCAGTTGGTTAAGCATGTGACTCTTGATTTAGGCTCAGGTCATGATCTCACAGCTCATGGGATTGAGCCCCGAGTTGGTTTCTGCACTGATAGTATGGAGCCTGGTTGGGATTTTCTGTAGCTCCCTCTCTCTGCCCCTTCCTTGTTTATGTGCACGTGTGTTTTTTTTCCTTTCTCTCTCAAATAAACTTGTAATGGAAAGGACACCATTTAAATGTATGTAGAATTCCCTAGTGTGCTCCCAGATGTACCTCTTACTTAGCCATGTGGCCAAAGGTATATAACTAAACTTTCCTGATTTCTTATTACTTATTTGTGAAGGAGAGAGTTAGGCAAGACTAGATGATCCTGGAAAGTCCCGTCTAATTCTGAAAGTCTTATAATCCTGGTAAACCACTGATAAGTTTTACATGTGATGGAAATCAGGGGAAAATCCATGAGGGAGAGAAAAACTGGTTTTGAAGAAATAGAAACGTAAGAACAGAATTGCAGTTCCTTAAAATATTAGCAGGATCAGTAGTACTTTCTTTGGTTTCATTTTACTGAACATTTATTTAGTCAGTGATTTAGATGGAGGAAAAGTGACGTGCTTAAAATAGAGAAGACCTAGTGCTGGAAGAATAACTAATACATTGGGTTCAGATATATGTTTGAAAGGTAAAAACTGAGATGGAAACAAACAAGGTAAAGTTCTTGTTAATTTGAATTAATTTAAACTTTTTATTTATTTAAAATGAATTTTAATGTTTATTTTTGAGAGAGAGAGCATGAGCAGGGAAGGGGCAGAGAGAATTTCAGTGCAGTTCATGATAGCATTGATTCAGATCTGTGCAGTTCAAGTGAAAGGATGCAAAAAGATACTTCATGTTTGTGCTGGCCAAATAAAACATGACATAGTTATCCACTATGGATAGATATATACTTCAAAGGTCGATGCTTCCAAATACTGGCATCCAGTATTGCAGTATCAAGGATCTACAAATCAGGTTACGTACATGAAAGTCATGGGTGCAACGATTTGCCTTAGGAAAAGGACAATTGTCATGTGACTGGAATATTCACAGTGCTCAATTAGATTCTTAAAAACTTTGAGGAGTTAATGATCCATTTTTTTGGTCAAGAAACAGTGCTGTAGAAGGAGAGAAGTAAGACCAGTGGGAAGGGGAAGAGTGGAAGGTATACTAACACTTTTGGTTTTATTTTAACAAAGCTAATGATAAAAATTGATGAAGTTTTGGAGTGGTGATGAGGTTTAGAGTTGACAGGCAAGAAAGTACTATTGAAGACGGCTTTGGTGCAAAAGGACATTAAAGCACAAGGTGCAAAAGGACATTAAAAGCAAAAGCAAAAGGACATTAAAGCACAAGGACAGGACCCGAGTGCAGAAAGAGCTGCTCTGGGACCTTGAGGAGAGACTGGTTTATATACTTGTGAGTTAGGGGAGGTAAAGTGAAAATGGGAAGTTTTCAAAGAGATTTTCTTATGCAAAGAAGACTCACAGGGATATTGGAGTCCTTACTATTTTGTTTGTCAAGCTCCAGTTGTTTTCCCCTCTAGCCATGCATTAACATTAGGATAGTAGGGAGTTCATGGAGAAATGGTTTTTCCTCTTGTATTATTTTATATTTTTACTGTGCCAGCCTGAAGTATTTGTCAGTGCGATGCAAGTTTTAAGGACATTTATTTTATCTGCAATTTCCTTCTGCTTTTGTTTCTCACATCAGAAATGACTGCTTCAGAATTGTGCACATCCTTAGTGCTTAGACCTGAGCATATCCTAACTCTGGCCAGGTCTGTCTATAAAATGAAATAATAAAGATAAAAGTATTTTTTGAAAAATTAAGTCCCAGAAGCACTAGGATTAATAATTACCACTGATTAATGGAATGCCTGCTATGTGCTAAGTACTGTGCTGAGTGCTTTATGTATAAATGTAACTTTTTTTTTTTAATTTATGAGGTAGATACTTACCACACACCACCATTTTACAAACCAGGAAACTGGAATTTGAGGAAGGTTAAATAACTTGACCAAGATCAAATTGACCAGTAAATAGCAGGACTAAAATTTAAATTTAGGGTTTCTTTTGTTAGTCTTTTCCTGGTGTATCCATTATGACTAAAGAGTAGAGGAAGAATTAGAGTCAGATAAGGAGTGGATTAGTAAACTTTGACACAAAAGGGACTGAGATTAGGAGGACTATTGAGAACTAACTGTATGAAGTTGAGAAGAATTTAGAAAAGGTAATACCTTGATCTGAGGGCGCTTGCTCATTGTGGAATGATCTAATTGGTGCTGATTATAACATAATTGAGAAATTAAGAGACACTGATATTTTGTTTGTATAATTTTTTAAAGTACTTTTCCGTGCATTTTGTCATTGTTAACAAGAAATTGGAAAGACTATTTTTTAGCAATAGAGAGAAAGGGCAGTAATAAACAGGTTCTTCCCAAAGAATTGGAAGCTGAGGGGAAGAAAGCAAGCTCTCAATTATACATGCATTTGTTATTCCCATGATGAACATTAATGGAACGCTTAATATGGTTCAGGCAGTGGAAATATGTGATTAAAAACATGGGTTTGATCTCAAAGAAGTAAATATTGGTATACAGAGGATTGAACATGGTAGTAAAAATATTTACAAAGAGTAGTAATGCCACAGGAGAAATACATCCCTTCTGTTTTGGGGAGAGAGGGAAAATCTCCAGTGAGAAGAAGATAACCTTGTTTGAGTCTTGAGGAATGAGATAAGGTACATCATGGGCAGAGGCTCAGAGTCTTTCAAGAGCATGAGTTTTTTGGGGCACCGAGTTTATATGCCTAGCATTAGTGTGAAGTTGAAAACATGCTCGTAAGAGAGAACACAGAGGGTTCTGTGTTGCCTAGAAAACAAATATTCTAAGGTTATGGTTTCTCCCTGAAATATTTCGGGCCTCTGAGATTAAAGTAGGTTGTTTTTGGTGTTTTCCATGCATCTATCCAAAAATTCTTCATTCTTTTTTTGACAGTGTATAATTAGTCTTAGACATCTTTTTCAGAATTCAAAAAAATCATTTTGAAACTAGACTTTGGCTTCAAGTTTAAAGTTTGAATTTGGTTACATCACTCTCCAGTTTTAATCAATGTAACAAACATTGAGTATGTGGTATGTACACAGTTCTAAATAGTATAGGAAATGCAAAAAATCAGTGAGACATGAAATGCTCCTTTCCAGAAGCTTATGACTCTGGTAGATGAGCTTAAAAGACTTGTATGCTGTCATATAAGTACCTCAGAGGTACAAGGTAGCAGGGTGCTTTAAAAAGGAAAGCTTCCATCATTGGGGGATGATGGTGGGAATGAAGGATGTTGGAAAACACAAAATGGGAAATGAATAAGATAATTTGAAATGGCATTTCTTGAATGGGTTTTTGATAGAGGTTTTAATAAGATTTGGGGAAGAAACTAGCAAATAAGGCAAACAAAAGATTGAAAGTTGAAATGTTATTTATACAGGGGACTTAAGTAGCCCATTTTTATTAAGAATTATGATGGTTTATCAAAGCTAGAACAAACAATCCTAAAATTTGTATAGAACCACCAAAGACCCCAAATAGCCAAAGTCATACTGAAGAAGAAAACCAAAATGGGAGGCATCACAATCCCAGACTTTAGCCTCTACTACAAAGCTGTCATCATCAAGACAGTATGGTATTGGCATAGAAACAGACACATAGACCAATGGAATAGAATAGAGAACCCAGAACTGAACCCACAAATGTATGGCCTACTAACCTTTGAAAAAGCAGGAAAGAGCACCAATGGAAAAAAGTCTCTTTAGCAAAGGGTGCTGGGAGAACTGGACAGCAACATGCCTAAGAAAGATTTAGGATAATTTCATTGCAGGACATTATGGGAAGAATCTTTTATTTAACATTTACTGTATGTATCATGTTATTACTTTGTTATTTTATTCATTTAGTGTAATACTGTCATGGTAAGTGGTGTTTTCTCCGTTTCTAAGCTCAGAAAAATGAAATCGTTCACTCAGGTTTCCACATTAAGTGGTATAGTTGGGATTTGAACCCAAAGGCTCACTCAAAGTCTATGCTGTTTTCATTATACTGTAAGCCTAGAAATGAAGGGTCAGGACATTCTGGAGAGGGCTGTAGATTCTAGGAAGAGTATTTCTCTTAATTTGATGGGTGTGAAGAGCCAGGGTTGACTTTTGAGCAATGATGTCATCTGATTACAACTGTATTAACAGTTATATGGACGATGGGTAGAAGCAGGACAGATTGGATTAGTAAGGAACTTGTTTAGAGGGTATTAAAGACTCAAGCACAACAAAATGAGCCTGAAATAGTGTGCAAATAGTGGGAATGGAAAGTGTTGGCAAAAAGGAAATAAGGATTTGATATGAGAACCTTTTTAAGAAAGAAAATTTGTATGAGGTATAAATCATATAACAAAATGAATCATTTTAAGGTGTGTTATGTTTGAATAATATTCCATTATATGGGTATGTACTATGTTTTGTTTACCTGTTATCTATTGATGGACCGTTGGGTTGTTTCTACCTTTTGGTTTTTGTGTATAGTGAAGCTATGAACATTTGGGTACAAATATTGGGAATCTGTTTTCAGTTCTTTTGAGTATATACCTAGGAGTAGCATTACTGGATCATATGGTAATTATGTTTTTAACATTTTGAAGAACTATTACTTTCTTTTCCACAGTAGTTGTAACATTTTACATTTTAATCAGTAGTGTAAGAGGGAGTTGTTTTTCCATATCCTCACCAACACTTGTTATTTCCTTTTTTTTTTTGTTTTTTGTTTTTTGTTTTTTGTTTGGTTTGGTTATAGCTATCCTAATAGGTGTGAAGTGGCATTTCATTTTGATTTTGATTTGCATTTCCCTAATGACTCATGATGTTGAACATCTTTTCATTTGTGTATCTTAATTGGAGAAATGTTTGTTCAGGTGCTTTGTCCCTTGTTGAAATAGATTCTTTTTGTTAGGTTCTAAGAATTCTTTAGATGTTCTGGATATAGACTGTAATATTTATTTGTTTGTTTACGAGAAAGGGCTCAAGTGAGCAAGGGGCAGAGAGAGAGAGAGAAGTGGTGCTCATCTGAACTCATGCTTTACCCAAAGTGGGGCTTGTGCTCACCCAAAGCAGGGCACTTGCTCACCTGATGTGAGACTCGAACTCATGAACTCTGAGATCATGATCTGAGCTGAAGTCAGATGCTTAACAACTGAGCCACCCAGGTGCTCTATTTATTTTTTATTGCTTATGCTTTTGAGGTCATACCTAAGAACTCATTGATAATGCACAGGTCATGAAGATTTCCCCCTGTGTTTTCTTCAGAGAAATTTAAAGTTGTAACTCTTTTATATTTGAGTATTTGATCCACTTTGAGTTAATTTTTGTTTGTGAAATAGGAGTCTAACTTCATTCTTTTGCATGTAGATATCCATTTCTCCTTGTGCCACTTGTTAAAGAGACCATTTTTTCCCCCTTAAGTGGTCTTGGCACCCTTGTGGAAAATCAGTTGACTACAGATGTAGAAATTTATCTCGAGACTCTCAGCTCTATTCTGTTGGTCTATATGTCTGTCACTTTGTGCAGTACCATACTGTTTTGTATGCTTTGGCTAAGATTTGAAAGTAGGAACTGTAAATCCTCCCGTTTTGTTCTTATTTTTTAAGATTGTCCCTTGGAATTCCATATGAATTTTAGAATCTGCATTTTCATTTTGGCAAAAGTTTTGGAACTTTGATAAGGATTACATGGAAGCTATGGATCACTTTGGTTAGTTATTGCCATCTAAAAATACTAATAAGCCTTCAAGTCTTACAGTTTTTTTTGGGTCTATTTTAATTCCTTTCAGCAGTACTTTTAGTGGTCTTATATCTCCTTGATTAATAAATTTAATGTATGTATTTTATTCTCAATGCTATTGTAAATGGAAGTTTTCTGAATTTCCTCTTCAGATTGTTCACTGCTGTATAGAAATGCAACCAGTTTTTGTGTGTTGATTTTGTATCTTGCAACTTTGCTAAATTTGTTTATTCTAACATTTTGTGTGTGTGGATTTTTTAGGATTTTCTCTATATATGATTATGTTATCTGCAAATAAAGATTATTTTACTTCTTCCTTTCTTGTTTGGATCTCTTTTATTTCTTTTTCTTGCCTAATTGTCCTGGCTAGCACTTCTAGTACAGTGTTGAATAGAAATGGGTAAAAGGGCATCCATGTCTTGTTCCTAATCTTAGCTTTCAGCCTTTCACCACTGAGTGTGATGTTAACTACAGGGTTTTTTAAAATAGATGCCCTTTATGATGTTGAGGAAATTCCCTTAGAGTCCCAATGTGCTGATAGATACTCTTTATCATGAAAAGATGTTAGATTTTATCCATTGCTTTTTCTGTATCAGTTAAGATGATCATGTGGGATTTTTTCCTTTGTTATATTAATGTGGCATATAATACTGATTTTCATATGTTGAACTACTCTTACATTCCTAGGACAAATCCCCTTTTATCATGATGTACATTCCTGTTAATATGCTGCTATATTGTTTGATAGAATAGATGAACCCTGCTTTTGCAAATTCCATATTTGTGAATTTGGTGACTTGTTAAAATTTTCTTATAACCTCAAAATGATCATTTTGATGGTTTTGTGGATTTGTGCAGAGTGGCAGAAATTTTGAGTTGCCTGATACACATGTTGCCAGCTAAGGTTGAACAAGGTGATGCTCTGCCTTTTTGTTTCAGCTCTCATATTGTAAATAAGTGTCCTTTATGCAGTTCATTTAGTGCCTTGATTTTTGCATTGTTATGCTTTTTTATTTTTATTTTTT
This sequence comes from Suricata suricatta, assembly GCF_006229205.1. Taxonomy (NCBI): domain Eukaryota; kingdom Metazoa; phylum Chordata; class Mammalia; order Carnivora; family Herpestidae; genus Suricata; species Suricata suricatta. The sequence goes on along the minus strand of NC_043704.1, from coordinate 123,548,955 downwards.
CAAAAAAATTTTTAAATGTTTATTAGAGAGAGACATTGTGTGAGTGGGAGAGGGGCAGAGAAAGAAGGAGACACAGAATCTGAAGCAGGCTCCAGGCTCCAATTTGTGAGCACAGAGTCGGAGCCTGATGCGGGGCTTGAACTCCCAGACCAAGAGATCATGACCTTACCTGAAGTTGAACCCTTAACCAACTGAGCCACCCAGGTGCCCCATTGTGCTTTTTTAAAAAAAAAGTCTCTGTATTGTAGAACTGTTTCTTTCTTTAATTCTTTCAGTTTTTGCTTTATATGTCTTGGGGCTCTCTTGTTAGGTGTGTATATAATATTTGTGATAATTTTTCTTGATGGATTGACCCTTTTATCAATATATAATATCTTCATCTTCTGCAACAACTTTTGTCTTGAAGACTGTGTTGTCTGATACTAATAAAGCCACCCCAGCTCTCTTTTGATTACTGTTGTCATGGAATATCTTTTTCTACCCTTTCACTTTCCAACCTATCTGTATCTGGGTCTAAAGTGAGTGCTTGTAGATAGCATAGAGTTGGAACTTATTTTTAAACCCATTCTGCCAGTCTCTGCCCCTGCCCCTTTAATCTAGTATTTTAATTCATTTACATTTAAAATAATTACCAATAAGGAAGGCCTTCTGCTGTTTTGCTCTTTCTTTCCTATAGGTCTTATGCCTTTTTGCCCCTCAATTCCTTTATTACTGTCTTCTTTTGTAATTGATTTTATTTTCTAATGTACCATTTTCCCTTCTCATTTCTTTTCCATATGTTTTAGTATTTCCTTAGTGATTACCCTGGGGATTACAATTAACCTTTTAACAGTCAAGTTTGAATTAATGGAAATTTAGCTGATATGCAAAACTATTCCTTCGTAGTTCCATTTTTATACATTGTGTCCCCATTAACCTAGATTTGAAATCACTGTTTTCTACATTTGTATCTTTTAGGAAAGAAGGGTTTGCAAGCCAAAAATCTAATACTACTGGCTTTTGTATTTGTGAATGGAGCTACCTTTACTGTTGTTTTCTATTTCCTCATATGGCTTCAGGTTACTGTTCAGTGTCTTTTCACTTTAGCCTGGAGGACTTTATTTAGCATCTCTTGTAGCACAAGTCTAGTGTGACAGACTCCTTCAATTTTTGTTTATTTAGGAGTGTCTTATTTTTTCCTTCATTTCTGAAGGACAGTTTCGCTAATTATAGAATTCTTGGTTGACAGTTCTTTCTTCTAGCATCGGATTCTACCCTCTTCCTAGGGTTTGTTGTTGCTTCTAATTGTGCATTGTTGATTGTTGACTGACTTTTTAAAACTGTTTTTGTAAAGTCTATATTCTTTGTCATGTGTGGCCTCTGAAGTTGGTGTTCTGTCATTTCCTTCCCAGGGATTTTCAGTCTCTCTGTTCCTTGTCCCCAAGGTGCTACGTCAATTAAATGATTTCAGTAAAAGAATGGGAATGTTCCGGGTCCAGTGAAACCAAGACAAGCCATTGTGCCAGTCCTTCACGTGGCTGCCAGACAGGTTGAAATCCACAGTCAGAATTCTTTGAGAATAAGCTCCCTCTGGCATTAGGAATGCCAGTTGCTGCCTCAAAGCCATCGTGGGCAGGCAATTTAAAATGCCACAGCATTCTCTTACTTCAAAGCAGCAGCTGTTTTCACTAAGGCTTGCCCTAGTTTTGTAAGTTTTTCTGAGTTTTTTTTACTAGATTCCAGAGTTCTGCAAAAGTTTATTCTGACAGTATCTGCCAGCTTATTAATTACTTTTTTGGATGGATGAAGCCTTAGAATTCCTTATTCTGTCAGAAATCCGTGATGTGAGGATTTTTCAGGATGATATCGTGAACACCACAAATAAGGAAGTTGGGAGGGCGGGAGTTGATTTATGGCTATGGGAGAGGCTACTTTTATTTGGACAAGAGTGTTGCAATCTGGTATATATATAACAACGTCTGGAATTGGTAGTGCTTGAATTCCAGAAAGAGATTAAAACTGCCAAGAGACCTTGGAACCTTCTATGTAGAAGTTATGGAAAATGAAAGTATACTTTCCTCAAAGTAGAGAGGAAGTCCAGGCACTATATCTGGGGAAACACCTTCAATGATTCAATAAGGAATCATTCACTTTTTCATTCAGCAAACATTCACTTTGTTCCTATTACCAGTGTGGGCACTGGAGATACAAAGGTACTAAGATCTAGTTTTCTAGTTTTTTGCCTTCAAGAAAGAAGTATGATATAATTTTATGACAAGATTTAGAGGAGCTCAGACGGATGCACACAAGAATATTTTGTCAGTAGAGAATGCAGGAAACTCTTAGGGAAGTTAAAAGAGAAAACAGTAATCTGTGAACTTGGTTGCCACATAGGAAGTTTGAAAAGAGTGAAGATTTTAAAAGATAGTGATTTGGCAGTAAAGGAATGATACCATTTTTATAAGAATAGTGTAATGAGTAGTTTTGGTAGAATGGTAGAGATTAAAGGACCAGATCATAAGGAGTTAGGGAGTGAGTGCATGAGTGGTAAAGAAGTTGAAGGAAAAAAGACACTTTTTTCACAATTTTTTAAAGTGTTTCTTTCTTTTTTGAGAGAGAGAATGTGAGCAGGGGCAGGGGCATAAAGAGAGGGAGACACAGAATCAGAAGCAGGCTCCAGGCTCTGAGTTGTCAGCACAGAGCCTGACACAGGACTCGAACTCACGAACGATAAGATCATGACCTGAGCTGAAGTTTGACACTTATCCAACTGAGTCACCTAGGTGCCCGCAGGAGACACGTTTTAAAGAATGATGTAGTTCAAAAGGAGTAGCAGAGTTGAAGTAACTTTTATTTTGGAATAAAAGTGATCTGAGTATGATTTTAAACAGTAGAAGAGACTAAGAAGGATGGCCAAGAACCCCCAAAGTGGCAGAATGATGGTATTTCAGAACCCAGAAGAATCAGAGGTTGAAAACCTGTATGAAGAAAAAGAGTCAGGGTAATAAAGAGTTTTAAGATAGAATGCTGAAGAAATTTTAGAAATGCCTCTGTTTTCTTAGTAAAAGCACAACACAAAATCATGTGTAAGAAATGATCAGTGAAAACACATGGTCATAGTTGATATAGCATACATTTGGGATTACTGCTTTTCTTCTTCCAACAAATATAAGCATTTATCATGTACTAAGCACTGAGATTTTTGATGTTATATCTGTGAACAAAGTAAACAGATTCCTGTCCTTTAGGAGCATACATGTGAACAGGGTGAGGGAAACAAACAAGTAAATAATGTATTATTTTAAAATAAAGATAATGAGGCAAATAGAGCAACATGGATCTGGGAACTAAGAAAGCAGATAGAAGGATTATCCAGACATAACTAATTTTATATTGTATATCAAGTTGTAATTTGTTGTTTTATTTCTGTACAGCTAATTGTAGAATCTAGATTAATAAAATAAGACAATAATATGGGTTTGGTGGAGCCTTCATGTACTTACATTGTAGATATGAGAGAAATAATCTGTATTTACATTTGGAAGAACTTTTGTTAATTTAGGAACACCGTCATGTTATACAATTGTTTCAGCGCCTTTGGTGAGAGAAAAGATGAGAAGGTAAACTGTCGTATAAAAACTGCAATTGCATGTTTGATTATGAAAAGAGAATTTATGACGGAAGTCAAAAGGTATAAACATCCAGTTATAAACAAGTCATGAAGATGTAAAAAAAAAAAAAAGAAAAAATTTGTTAGCTAAGTTTAAAGGCTTAAAGAACTACAGAGTTGAAGACATTTTTTAATAATGAGTAAATTGGTTTTTTGGATTATTATTGTGTTATAATCTCTTTCTATTATCCTTTTGTATGTCAACAGGCATTGGAAAAGTGAAAAGAAAACCTAGTGTGCCAGATTCTGCATCTCCTGCTGATGAAAGCTTTGTTGACCCAGGGGAACGTCTCTATGACCTCAATATGCCTGCTTATGTGAAATTTAACTACATGGCAGAGAGAGAGGATGAATTATCATTGATAAAAGGGACGAAGGTGATCGTCATGGAAAAATGCAGTGATGGGTGGTGGCGGGGTAGCTACAATGGACAAGTTGGATGGTTCCCTTCAAACTATGTAACTGAGGAAGGCGACAGTCCTTTGGGTGACCATGTGGGTTCCCTGTCAGAGAAATTAGCAGCAGTCGTCAATAACCTAAATACTGGGCAAGTGTTGCATGTGGTACAGGCTCTTTATCCATTCAGTTCGTCCAATGATGAAGAACTTAATTTTGAGAAAGGAGATGTAATGGATGTTATTGAAAAGCCTGAAAATGACCCTGAATGGTGGAAGTGCAGGAAGATCAATGGAATGGTTGGTCTGGTGCCAAAAAACTATGTTACCATTATGCAGAATAATCCGTTAACCTCAGGTTTGGAACCATCACCTCCGCAGTGTGATTACATTAGGCCTTCACTCACTGGAAAGTTTGCTGGCAATCCATGGTATTACGGAAAGGTCACCAGGCATCAAGCAGAAATGGCATTAAATGAAAGAGGGCATGAAGGTGATTTCCTCATTCGTGATAGTGAATCTTCGGTAAGTTGGTTTTCAAAGGTAAATGGAAATAGAGGTCTGAGTAGTAGATAGATAGATAGATAGATAGATAGATAGATAAAAGATTGGAGAGATTAAGTTGCTTCCCTAAAATCAACCAGGTGGTAAGTTGGAATATAAACTTAATGTGTTCTGAAACCAAAGTCAGTGTTGTTTCCAGCCATATTTATTTTGAATAAAATACACCCCTAGCAGTGATACCTCACTGGATTATCTGGCCTTGTTTAAGTCTGTTGCTCTTGCATTTCTGAAATATCTTCTGTTGCATTAAATTGAAAAATGGAGAAAATTGAACCCTGGATTCAGAGTAAAACAATGCAGTAGACTGATCTGGGAAAACGTGTCTTAAATTGCATATTGGATGTGCCGTCATCCTTATAGTCAAGAAAAATCCATAACTTAAAACAATTGATATTTAAGTTTCTTCATAAATTGGTTATTTGGAAGTTGGAATATACTTTTATTATTTACCTGAAAAACCTATTTTAATATTCAGTGTATTTAAAATACATTTACAATAAAAGATTTTTGTTCTAGCACTAGTAAAACTATAAAACCGTAAAAATTGAAAGAAAATAGCCATGTGGGCTCTTGGTTAGGGTATTAGAAATTTGATGCTACTCATTTCCCTTTAAAATGGTCTTTATTTTTCCTTTTAAAAGATTACCACTACTTTTCCACTTTCCAAATCATTAGTATTGGTTTTGTTTCTGTGTATCTGGTTGTACAAAAGTGAAGATGTGATTGTGTAAAAGGCTGAAAGAAGAAAACCTGTCTGGTGTGAGTGTGTGCACATGCATATGATATGTATATATATATAAGAGAGAGGGAGGAAAGAAGAGGGAGAAATCGAGTCTAATTGAACTGCTTGATAATGAAGTTCAGGAAATGTAACCCCTCATGAAAAGCAGGATTGTTGATAGGGATGAGTGGTGGGATTTGATTTTGGTTAGATGCCCGACCTGATCCTGCTTTCTAGGACAAGCAGTGTGCAGGAGGGGTCAGGAAGGGAGTGACCTTAGAGCGTATAATAAGAGTAACCATATGTATAGGATATTTCCAAGAAGCCCACTGTTTGAAACTTTGGCAGTAACTGTCTAAATGGAGGGTTTTAGACTGTTCAGGAAAGTGTTAGATTAAAAAAAAAACTCAAAGTAGTTGGATTGCAGAATACTGTATTTTCATGTGGTGAGTAATTGAGCATGGATATGAGCCAAAATACAGCATTATGTTTAGCAGTAGAATTTTTAAAGTAAAGGTCTCAAACAGGCATATTTTGTTTAACCTGAGCAATGTTTTTAAACATTTGAATTTGTTACCATTATTTAAATACTGAGATTTATTATAAAAATTCAGATGACAGACATCCTTTTCAAATTGGAAGGCCTGCCCACATTGCCCATTTTGCTATAAGGCAACAATCACGGATAAGTGGCCACCTTCTTTAGATTGGCCGTGTACTGTGGTTCCTCCTGTCTGTCCGCTCTGTGACTTGTTTACATGTCTTTTTCCCCTTGTAGGCATTTGAGTTTATGATTTGCTCATTAGTGTCTGTTGGCTTTGAGAATTCAGAGCATTATCTCAGTCTGTAGGATAACTACTATTAGCCCATGTTTTCTCATGTGTTACTCCAATAGTCTGACAGGAGAAAAGTCTCTTGTTGTCTCTTATGTCTCAGATGTTAAAACTAAGGCTTTGCTCTGGGTGTTAGAGCTTATTATTTAAGAGACTTTGGAGTCTGACTGCTTGGGTTTGAATTCTGCATTCTTATTAGCTAACTAGATGCATGATTTTGAGCAGCTTAGCTTCTCATGGCCTCTATTTTGTCATCTCTAAAACAGGTTTGTCTGGAGTTGTAAAGGAGACAATCTATGTAAATAATTTAGTTTAGAGCCTTTGTGAGTGCTATTATTAGTTTAATATAAAAATGGTAGTAGATGTCTTTCAAAATGTTTACCCTACCTGTTTTTTTTTTTTTTTTTTTTTTAGCCAAATGATTTCTCTGTATCACTAAAAGCACAAGGGAAAAACAAGCATTTTAAAGTTCAACTAAAAGAGACTGTCTACTGTATTGGGCAGCGTAAATTCAGCACCATGGAAGAACTTGTAGAACATTACAAAAAGGCACCAATTTTTACAAGTGAACAAGGAGAAAAACTGTATCTTATCAAGCATTTGTCATGATAATGCTGACCAGAAGTGACTGCTACACAGCTATAATTCGTCATGTAATTGAAGACTGAGAAAATGTCCAGTCGTGCTTGATTGGAAATTGCTTTCTAACTCTACATGAGAATTGGCTATAATACATAAGTATTTTTATTATAACTCAGTCCATACATATATATATATATCTACTACATATGCAAAGCATCTGCACAAAGCAATTCCTTATCCTTGGTCTTGTTTTCTTGTTTTCTTTGCTGTTTTTCTCTTTGCTTCTAATATTAAGGTTTTATATTTTAAGAAAATGATGCAGCTCAGAAGTCTTTTTATGGAAGAATTTACTGGGTTATTTTTCTTTTTTTTCCTTTATTTCCTTGTAAGGGCACCACGTTAAGTCACTTCCTCAGCAGTTTCTCTTCATATAAAATTATCATATCAATATACGGCATATGCTAAAATAAATTTCATGGAACATGTGTGACTAAATAGCAATAATAAATGGAAAATTAGAAATTATTTTCAGGTATTTGTCATAAGCCATTGTAAATATCAAGTATGTTGTGTCTCCCATTTTAAAAAATTTATTCATTGTCTTTATTGTAAAGCAAAACAAATGAGACATAGGTTAGAAAATGTATCTTGTACACTTTTAACTTACAGCTGTTGGAAACAAAAATCTCTGAATTTCTAAGATTTTTTGAGGGGGTGCTTCTTTCTTAACTGGTTATTCAGGAGAATAAAACAGTGTCAGATATTTAGCTTTTCAAACCATAAGCGGATGCTTTAGTGTATATTATTTTTCTCTATTGTTATTTTACCAAGACATCTTGTTTTGGGATATGTTATATCTATATTAGTGTGAAAAAAGCCGTGGGCAAATGTTGGGGAAATAGGAGGCAATGAGTTACTTGGTTTCCTTCCACTTCTGAACATCAGTAATTACCAGGCATGGTATTTCTACGACTTCCATTTCTTTCTTTTAGCTTTGAATTTTATTGACTGAGACACTAAAATTGATTATACCCGAGGAAAAAATGGGATGTGCCAAATGGTTAGAGAAAATTATTTTTAAAATCTTAACTTTTGCAAGGGTTTCTGTTACATTTTGTTTACTAATCAGAAGTTTGGGTGTATGGATGGGAGGCTGCTGTGGAATATTGAATCTACTTCTGCAGGTCATAGAAGAAATCAGCTGTATTTTGTGGTCTTTGCTCCCCAACCCCTCATTATTAATTCTGGAACTTAAGTTTAAGCAAAATAACCTTCAGTATTTTAATTAAAATGCTTACTAAAGCCATATAACTTAGGAAATCCTACAATTCCCCAGTGCTGCCTAAGCAAATGAAGGTTTCTGTCCTTTAGTGTGTTATCGACAAGCAATTAATACACCAAAATTACTGATGTTAAAATTGAAGTTGTCTAAACCATGGGGTTATTGGTTTTGTGTTTTTAAAATTTATTTTAAATATGTTTTATTCTTAAAATCATTTAAAGACTTACATTGCCACTGGGTGGCAGCCCTGGCTTCTCCCACTAAGCAACAGGAGTCAGCAAATACAATTAAAACATAGATGTGTAATTTTTCATTTTCATCACATCTACTTTTGAAAACTTTTTAGTTCATGTTTCATTATCTTTGTCAAACTCCCTTTGTTTATTAAGATGATTATTGGTGGACAAGTATAATAGAAATAAAAGTCTTGTATATGTACTTTTTTGCTGTAAAATCACTTGAATAGAAACAGAATAGTAAGGATATTTTTTTTAAGCTTTGTATCACCGTCATGAACTATTAATAGCAAACTCCACTGAGCTTATGTTAAATATTTTGAGAAAACAGGAATGGAGTAGCACTGGAAGTAGATTCTACATTTCTGTGCCACAAGTAGATTTATAACAACTGTAGAGTTCCCAGATAGCCCCTATGACCATGTTAACAAGCACTGCATTTACCATTCTTCCAGCTCATCAGAGTTGGGCATCTCATTGTTCAACAAACAAAGCTTGAACAGCATCCAGTAGGTGAGGCAGGCAAGAGCAGGCTGTAGATCTCTTCCATTTGTCAAGTCAGGCAAAAGAAAGCCTATTCCACATGGATATAAAAGGTATCCTCATTCATCTGTTCCTTTTCTGTTGCCACATTTTTCCTCTTCCAAGTCCTGTAGTTTCTCAAGTCCAGGTGGACTTGTACCAGGTGGGCTGCAAATGCCACGGAGTTGATGAGCCAGTAATATCTATTGTGTGCTCATATTATTATGGGATGAAAACCTCACTGAGAACTGTGGAATTTTGTACTTAAATGTTTTATCAGGTTGGTTTTTTAAAAAAATTTTTTTAAATGCTTATTTTTGAGAAAGAGAAGAGAGTGCACATGAGCAAGTGAGGGAGGGGCAGAGAGAGAGAGGGAGATGCAGAATCCAAAGCAGGCTATCAGCACAGAGCCCGACACAGGGCTCAAACTTTAAACTGTGAGATCATGACCTGAGATGAAGTCGGACACTCAACCGACTGAGCCACCCAGATGCCCCAACATTTTATTAGTTTTTTAAAAGTCTTAAACCAATGGTTATATCAGTGGCTGTTTTTATAAGCTCAAATTTTACTTGGAACAATTTTCTTAAGAAGAAGGAAAAAAACCATAGAAAACATCTACGTAGCTAGCAGCAGGACTTGTATTGTAAACCAGGCTTCCTTATTCCCAGCCTGGTACATCCTGTATCATACCATATGGTCCTCTGTGTGCTTGCTTTAGACTAAGGAGAGTTCTGGGAAGAGCAGTATTACAGCAATTTTCTTCTACATATAAGGAAACACTTCGCCATCAATTTAAACACAGAAAACACACGTTATCTGTTTCTATAAATAACTTCTCCAAAATCTTGGAAGAAGTTATTTTAGAACTGTATATAAGTCCAATAATGAGAAACTTTTTGCAGTAGCTGTTAATTGGTCATAAGTCCTTAGTATTCAGCTGGATATATATGAACACATAATGTATCTTTTACTATAAACAGTAACACAGGTGCCTAGCATAATTAAAGACAGTGTCACAGGTATATCACTGAAAACAGGTAGACTAAGGAGTCCATTGCTATTGCTGGAAGAATGAAAAGGCCTAGCAGATGAGTAACTTTGGTTGTTAGGAAAAGGCCATCCTTATAGATCTGTGGCACATAAATTGTCTCCAGCTTTAATGTTCTAATTCTGTCATCTGCTCCAGAGATTGCAGAGGAGCAGGGCACTACTGTTTGTTTAAGTATATTTGTGAGAATTAGGAAACCTGTTCCCCCTGCCCCATCAATGCAAGCCCAGCCTTTTTCTTTGTTGAAAAGTCCCAAATTTCACCACTACCGCTCTCCCACATGTTGGCCAGGTGCCCTGTGCAGGGTACAGCCAAGTAGGAATAGAGCCCACACAGTGCTTTAAAGAGTCATTAACATTTCAAAATTGGGGAACTTCACCTAAAATTCAGAGTTCTGCTTTACCTTGAATAGTAAGAAGCTGACAATCCTAAAATTGAATTCCCACAAGGTGACTTGGATAGAACCTAATGTGAATGGTCCATTTAAGTTTACTGATGTACATGATAAAAAAACAACAAAAATCTCTAAAAGTCTACTTCCCAACCCTTATCTTCCTAGTTCATGTTTCCAAATGCATTTGTTGTTAGGCCCTATCTTTCCTGTAACATGGATTTTTTTGGTTTAGAAACTATCATTTTTCAGAAACAGCTCAGATGTAACATCCAAATCAACAAATTAGGAATGTAGCATTACAACATGCTTTAATTTATTCATCTTTAATATGATGGCTTTACAATTGTAGTCACTTCTTCCTTAAAGGACAATTGATACAAAAGAAATGACATCTTCATTTTATGTTCTGAACAGCATCCAGGGGACTTTTTAAAAAATGCAACATTACTGCTAGGGAAAACCATTACTTGATTTTCTCTGGGCAAGTAGGAAGCTCCTCTCTTCTGATAAGCTCAGAAGAGCAGGCTTATATGACTCAACTCTGTCATCTTCTAAGCACGTGCAGACCAGTATACTATGCATACTCCACACCCTAATTTCTTGTTGTTACACGATCTAAACCAAGTGACCAAGGAACCAAAATATATTTTTCTAGCTTACTAACAAGGTGTTCTTTTGATCTGAAAGTGTATACAGTTTGCCAAGACTTTCTTGTTTAAAGAGTAGAACCTAAATTGAAATTGAGGTCGTGAAGGACAGAGGAGTTGCAATTATAATTGGCCATGTTCATAGAGGTATATGTTTAAAAGCAAAGTGTCAATTTAAAAATATGTTTGCTGGCCAGAGTACTTTCATTATCAAATATTTCAGAATTGGCCTGTTGCCTACAGTGGCATAGCACATTTAATTTACCTTCCAGTCTGACTCATTTTTAAATATTTCTCAAATTACTTTTTAAGCTGTTTTTAAAACAGGTAAAGCTGGGCTCAGTATTTGGTAATGGTGTTGCAAATTTCATTTGTAGTTATAACCAGAGAAGACAAAAAGTCAACTTCTTTATTTCATGTTTTCTGGTACCTTTTGGAATAATAATGACTTTGGAACAGGAAAACATAAATAGACAAAATAGACATCTAAGGTAAAGATACATAGTTGGTTTAAATATATCTCTGGGCTGGCTCTATGAAAATTTGTATCTGAAAAATTTGCAGATAACGTTTGGGAGATAGGTGGATTCCAGAATAAGACTGAAGTGTTGTTTATTTTGGAGGAATGATTGTTAAATTGATTTTCTTGAGTTCTTATGGAAGAAATTTGTAATCCCTAAGTATTTAAGCATGTTGTTTCTAGGAGAATGTAGTGCCAAATTTTACTTGTTTTGATGGGTTTTCTAGATTATAGATAAAGAGGATGTTACAGAAAACAAATATCAGTTTTTGGGGGCATATGCTAATTGTTGCCAAGATGAAAAAAGTAATCATACACCATTACGTCTGTGTATGATTGTGTGTCCGTGTTTGGCTTTTGGAGATATTTATCCATCATCCATCTAACCAACTCACCTCAAATATGTCTAAAAGTTGTCATAAAACTTAGCTTTATAGTGAAGCCTGATGGAGAAGTGTAAAGAAAGAATAGATCCGCAGGTTGAGGAGGTTGGGGCTTGAGGGTAAGAGGGAGGTGTTAATTTAATAGGGTAATTAAGGGAAGCCTCTAATAATAAAAAATTGACCTTTGAGGCACCTGTATGGCTCAATTGGTTGAACGTCCACCGTTAGCTCGGTTATGATTTCACTCTTTGTGAGTTTGAGCCTTGCATTAGGCTATGTGCAGAGCCTGCTTTGGATCCTCTGTCCGCTTTTCTCTCTGCCCCTCCTCCACTCATGCTCGCTAGCTCTCTTAAAAATAAATATTAAAAAAAAAGGTTGACCTTTGAGCATATTGTGTGCTTCAGTTAATATAATCACTGATGACTCACTGGGGTTAAACTAGTGGTTGAGGGAAAATACAGCAACCATTATCATTTGAAAATAATACAGAGCATTATTTTTGGTTTTCAATTTTTTAATTGAATAAAATGGTATTTTAGTTAAATACAGAACTTTTAGCTACAAATGGCTATTCTGAATAAAGATTGATTCTCCATCTTAAGAGGAGTTCTTGGGGGGTGTCACATTGAAAAAAACCAGTCATAACTACAGGAAGAAGGACCATTTGACCAATGTGAGATTGATCACATCCTAAGGAAAACGTTGAGGTTAAGGAAGGTTAAATTCCTGGTGCTGTGCCCTAGTGGGCACACCATAAACTAGGGAGGAAATGGAAAAACTATAAAGTACATTCAGAGGAGATGAAAAAGGGCTACAAGGACCTTGAAAACCAGAGCTTGAAAGTATGGAAACTACATCTGGAGCATTCTCTGTGAAAGCAAGAGCTTAAAGAATATGAGACAACGGAAATTCCATTGTTTAAATACCCTGTGTTACTTCCAAAAAGTGGGAGACGGGTGCCTGGGTGGCTCAGCGGCTCAGTTAATTACATGTCCGACTTGATTAGGGCTTAGGTCATGATCTCACTATTCTTGAGTTTGAATCGCACACCGAGCTCCACACTGACAGTGCAGAGCCTGCTTGGATTTTCTCTTTTTCTCTCTCACTCTGCCCTTCCCGCACTTGCTCTCAAAAATAAACTTAAAAAAAAATTGAGAGTGGATTACAACTAAATGTTAGATGTGCCAAAAACAGGACATAGACACTTAGATATCCTGGAAAAGGGAAGAGAACTACTCTGTAAGAAGGTCAAGGAATGGTTATTGGAATGAAGTAATTGACCATGCAGGCTGTGCCAGCGCACCAGGACCTATCTTGCACAACCCTTAGAGTGAGTGCTTCAAATTTTGCACCCTACTCCCCCTTGCTTCATTCTAGTCCCTGCCCTACAGGGCTCAGAGGGCTTTTTAAGAATCTAATCTTTGACCATCTACCTCCTATTCCCTACTCACTGCCTCTTTACCTTTCCATAAAAACCTTTTATCTCATTCCTTTTTCTTCCATAATTAAATATCAAATAGTTGAGTGGCAAATAGTGTAATAGAAAAAAATTTTCCTTTTTCTAGACTGTACTTGCTTATGGTAGGAAATAGTTCCGTTCTTCCTGCAGTTCATTTTCAGACCTAGATGATCCTTCAACTCTTGAAAGCAGTAGAAATTAACCTGAGAAGTGCAGGGAACAGGTTAAAGGATAGTTTGGCTTGGGCATGTTGCATAGACAAGAGGGCACAACCAGCTAATGAGAAGGAATAGAAGTACCTCAAAGCCAGAAGAGGAAGGGCCAGATCAGAGTAGGGATGTCTAGGCCAGGGTAGGAGCTAGGTGAGGCGAAGTCCTCACCAATATCAGGCCAAAGCAGAGGTGGACGGTCTGAGTTCCTTGAGTCATGAACCAGCCTTTACAGGGACTGTCATTCAAAACCTGTGGCAGGCAGGTAACAGTGCTCCCTCAGTGTCCCCTGAGGCATGCTGAGCCCAAGACAGAGCCTCTCCTTGCAGTGCTTGTGAAGGATTGGTAGGCACCACTACCTTGTCAGAATGGCAGACGGGCATCTTAACAGAGACCCATACCCAAGTAGAGCAAACTATCCTAAGACCCAAAGTCTGCTGAACAACTCTCCTTCCCCCACAGCAGAAGTAAATGTTTTTCTGTCTCTCATTTTCTGTTTACTTACCTTTTCCTTTCCGTCCTCTTGTCTGTATTCCATGCAACTTTTCAATCCTCGGGCCTGCCTCATGCCATTCTCCCACTTGGAATGCTAAACTGAATGCATCTCTCCGACCCAAATCTAAATTGGTAGATCCTTAGGATTCCATATTGAGACTTGTCTGTCCCCTAAAACCTTCTTTGCTAATCTTGGGACCACTCACCACACTGTGCTCCTCAGACACATTATAGGGCAGTAAGGTGAGTGACAGGGACTTGGAATTGTGCAAATCTCGGTGGAATTCCTGTCTCTATCCCTGACTAGCTCTGTGATCTATAGTAAATAAATTTCTCAGCCCTGTGTCCTCATCTGAAAAGTTGGAAATCAAATCTTACCTTGTATGCCTGTTGTATAATATATGGAAATGTTTATAATTATGGAAAGTCTTTAAGACAATTCCCAGCACATAGTAGATACCCAGTACACATTGACTTTTATTGTTAGCTTTTCATGTGGAGATAATGGGCAGAAATTGATTTAGGATAGAGGAATTAGGAAGCCAGGACTGGGAGAACAAAGATAAAATTGGGGACAGGTGTTGAGGTCAGCAAATATGAAGCACTCTGAGGTTCGGGTGTGTCCAGACCGAAGGGCAAAGGGAACCAGGATCAGACGCCCGGGGAGCAGTGAGACTGTACAAGCAGTTGGTGACCAGAGGTCAGGGCACAGATGTGGCCACTGACTCACATTGCTGGGATCAAGGAGAGTGTCCACCAAGTGTTCTTGATCATGATGTAGTAACAAATATGTATACAGCTAATATTTACTATATATTTACTTTGCCATATCCCATTCTAAGTGTACCATCTCACTCCTCATAACAGCCCGATGAACTAGGTATTATTATAATTGAGGACACTAAAACAGAGTGTTTAGATGACTTGCCTAGAAAACATAGCTAATAAGTTTGCAGAGCCCAGATGCCAACCGATTGTGTCTCTAGAGCCCATTCTTTTACTACCCTCTAATAGAGATCTCCAACTGGAAGCTTTTCTTTGCGGATCCAGGGGTCAAACCATAAGATAGAGAGCCTGGAAAGGGACAGCCAGCAGAGCAAATAATCCCTAATTATTTTTGTGTTTTTTTAAAGATCTTATTTTTAGGTACTCTCCACCCAGCGTGGGGCTCGAACCAACAACCCCGAGATCAAGAATCACATGTTCCGCTGACTGAGCCAGCCAGCCACCCCTCTATTTATTGTTAACATTATTAATATGACAAATGGTTAATACAGCATTTGTGAAAACTGATTTCCTGGCACTGGACTAATTTGCTTTGTCTGTATTCTTTAATCCCACAACTACTATGTAAAATATTATCTATTTTGTAAATGAAAACATGAAGCTTATGAAATTGCTTTCCTCCCCTTCACATCAAAGGAGTACTCCCGTCCACTCCTCAGCCTGTAACTGTCTTCTGATCGAAGCTCTCCACTGAAACTCCTCTTAGTGAGATTACAATGACCTTCCTGGTGCTAAATCCAGGGGACATTTTTCAATAACTCAGTGACTCTTCCGCACTCCCCCTTGATGATTTCTCCATCCTTCATCATTTCCAGGACCATAGTTTTTTCCAGGGCTACCTCTCTGACCTATTTTTTTCTCCTTGTTTCCTTTTTCTTGTGCTGGTTCTTACATGTGCGTCTTCTCCAGGAGCACATGCACATGTCTCCTTAATCTACATACTCTCCTGAAATGTTCTCACCCACTTCCTGGGCTCAGCACACCACCGGAAGGCTCAAAGAAGGTGAAATGGTGCCATAACCTGACACCCCATAGACATGAGACTGCAGCTGCCCCATAAGCATCTCAAGTTGAAGTGTATCAGGCTTAAGACATGCAACCTTTTACTGTACCACCCTCAACCCTACCTGGCTTCAAGCCACCTTTCCCTCCTCCTTTCCATGATCTCAATTGAAGTGTTACCAACCACCCAGTTACTCAAACCTAAAACCTGAAAGTCATGTTCTTCTCCACCCTCCTAATCCATCCTAAATCTAAGAGCTGTCCTTCATCTTTTGAATTCAGTCTCTTCTGTCTACAGACCTGGGAAAATCTAATGAAAGCCAACATCTCTCACCTTGTTGATTAATATAATTTATCCTTGTCCTTCTGCCTCCAGTTTGCCTCCTTCTATTGTTTTCTCCGCTGCAGTCATAAACTTTTTAAAGCTCAAATGCAGGGAATAACAGGATTTGAGCTTTTAATCCCCCTGACCTTCATTGCTCTCAGGATGAACTCTAACCCTTCAATAAGGCATTCGAAGCTGTCTGGTATCCTGGTTCTGTCTGCCTTTGAGCCCCATTACCCAGCCTTGCTCTACAGATGAACAAAACTTCTTGTGGTTTCCAAGTACACCATGCCTCACTAATTTTTTTCAGCATTTAATACTCAGCTTAAAAGTCACCTCTTTCAGGAAGCCTTCTCTAATCCCTAGGCTAGGTTAGGTGTTTCTCCTTAATGCTCCTATATTACCTTGTGAATATTTCTTTTTTTAATTAAAATTTTTTTTGATGTTTATTCACTTTTGAGAAAGAGAGGGAGAGAGGGAGAGGAAGAGAGAGAGAGAGAGGGAAACAGAATCCAAAGCAGGCTCCAGGCTCTGAGCTGTCAGCCCAGAATCCGATGCAGGGCTCAAACCCATGAACCGTGGGATCATGACCTGAGCTGAAATTGGACGCTTAACCGACTAGCCACCCAGGCGCCCCTACCTTGTGAATATTTCTGTCACTTCATCTTCAGTATTGATTTATGATTTGTCCCATGCCTATCTTCTGCACTAGTTGTTAAGTTTTTGGTTGAGGGCAGGAACTATTGAATTCCCAGATCTTCTAATACACAGGAGGCCCTTAGTAAATGTTTGTTAAACGTATAAATAAGTGATTAAATTTCTTAAGATTATATTGCAAATAAGTTCTGAAACTGGAACGAAAATCTGTGGCACTCTAAAACCCATGTTCTCCCACTAATGCATACATTAAGTGGTATAAAAAGATACTGCACCCAAAAGAATTGCAAGCAGGGTCTCGAGATGTTTCTATACCTATGTTCATATGTTCATAGCATTATTCACAATAGCTAAAAGGTGGAAGCAACTCTCATGTTTGCTGATGGGAGAGTGGATGGCTAAGCAAAATGTGGTATATACATACAATGGAATATGATTTAGCCTTAAAAAGGAAGGAAATTCTACAATATGCTACAACATGGGTGAACCTAGAAGACATTATGCTCAGTGAAATAAGTCTGTTACAGAAAGATAAGTCATTGCATGATTCCATTTATAGGATGATACTTAGTGTAGTCAAAATCATAAAGACAGAAAGTATAGTGGTGGTGGCCAGGTGCTAGGGGGAAGGAAGAATGCGGAATTACTAGTGAATTGATACAGAGTTTCAGTTTTACAAGATGAAAAAATTTATGGGGACAAATGGTAGTGATGGTCGCACAATTCAAATGTATTAATATCACTGAATATACTTAAAGATGATTAAGAAGGTAAATTTTATGTTATGAGTATTTACCACAATAAAAATTTTCCAAGAAAAGCCTCTAAACAAACAAAATATACTGCAAGGAGTCTCAGCCCCATTTTTCTCCTACATCGTCCCAATTCCCTCTCTCTCTGTCCCAAGGTAACCCATCTTGTTAGTTTCTATGTATCTTCCAGGTTTTCTTTTTGCCAATATAAAGCTATATTCTCCACCTTCTGATCTTTTTAAAAATTTATATTAAAAAGAAAAATGTGTAGCTAATTTTTTGAAGTATGTAGCAACAAAGAGCTAATAAGTACTCAGCTTGAATGAATTCACAAGATGGAGACTTGGAAGAGGATATGATGAGAGGTAAAATAATCTTGCTCACCACCAAGGGGCCTCTAGGGACTTCTAGGGTCCCCCAAGACAGAGCCTATGGCCAGTATCTCTCTGAGGCAGATTCTTGCAGATTCTCAAGCTCCTCAGAGTTATCTTTTCTCTGGAGCTCTCTTAGACCACTCCCTCTGATGCAATCTATGGGTTTGGACAGAAAGGATGGTGCTGCACACCCCACCCCTTCTGAGCTGTCTGGGCTGGCTCCTCTTCCTAGAACAATTCAGGCTTCACAGCAGCTCAGACCTCAGCTCCAACACCTACACTCTGAAGCAAGGATGGCTGAGATGGACAGAATGTGTCATTCTGGAAGGAAACAGTGTTCCAGGTCAAGCTGAGTCGGCCAAATACAGACCCCCTCTGTGGTTCTAGAAGAAATTTGGACACATCTTACCATGTGGTTTTTCTACGCCTTGATTCCATGTTTGCTCATTGGTAAGTACTAATTAGAATATAGCCAGTAGCTTGGGATTCAAATGTAGGTTAAGAAGGTGAAAAATAACTTCAGCAGAGTTTGGAGTTGTAATATATGCATCTTATGTTGCCTCCTAAATCTTCATTCCCATATCACAAAGCAAAAGCCAGCATTCTGTTTGGAAATCTCTTTCCTAATAATCACAGAACAATCTAAAAAGGCAAAGTATCAAAACACACAGTTTTAAAGGTTAGCAGAGCATCATGCATTTTATTATTTATCTCATCTGGTTTTAAAAGGCACAACTTGGTTATCTCAGTCTTTGTGTGCTTCAGAGATGTTAACTGTAAGGACAGGTTAAAGTAAAGTAAAGATTCTAACAAAATACACATGAATAAAAAGGCTTAATTTGCAACCTTGATATATAAGGTATAAGACATAAAAGTTGGATTTCTCTCCTGATGACTGCAGAAAAAGTAGGTATTCCATAGCATTTAAACAAATTTGGTTTGGGGCATTTTCCCTACCAGTCACTTTACATAATTTTCTCTGCTCCACCCCTGGCTGCTTGTACCTACATGCTTTATTGTTCCAAAATTGAAGCTCTTAATCTTTGATGTTTCTTCATGTTTAATGCTCCAAGGTACTGGGCACTTTGCAGTGTTGGGAGCCTTGAATACTTTGTCTTTTTTTTTTTTTTTCCTAAACACTGAGAACTAATTGTTTTAGTTTAAATCGGGCAACATATTAGTGCTAAAGTGATTTGCAAATGTTTAGAATTGGCTTTAACATCAAATTTATGGTGTCCCGATTGCTCAGCACATGGTGAGCTGTTTGTTTCATGACCCAGCATGTTCAGGTGGCCAGTCTATTTCTCACTATTCCTTGACAACAAATACAAACCACAGGCAGCTTCTGTCTTCACATTGACATGTAACACTCTCATTTCCTCCTCCTGGCTTTTATGATGGTTCCCACCAGAAGCCCCATCTCCAGCCCAGGCTCCTATCATTCTGGATGGGTCTCTCTTCCTTCAGACTCTTCCTGGACTTCTCTCCCCTTTGACCCTTGACCCCACATCTCTACTTGGGTGGGCTATTAGTGTTAATTGCACTGACCTGAGGGAAGGGCCTGGCACTTTTTCTGGTGTTCTCACAGCTCCTACACGTCCCCACTAAGCCAGAGGGAGAAGATGGGAAGGCCAAATGAGAAGGGGAAGGCTCAGCACTTTATTTTCTAGATTCTTTTTCCTTTATTGAGGTCTATTGACCGATAACATTATATTACTTTCAGGTATACAGCGAAACGATTTGGTACTTGTATATATTGCAAAATGATCACCATAACAAATCTAGTTAACATCCATCACCATACATAGTTATATAACTGAACCCTTGTGAGTTTGCTTCTTGAGGACTCAGAAACTGCACCAGCCTCATGTTTTGTATGTGTAGCAAATAAGGAGATCATGGGGGGAATGGCTTCCAAATCAGTAACTCCCCAAGGGTGAGTGGGTTCCTTTTATTTAGAGTTAGGATGACTATTTAGATAGGGAAGCCTTGTCATGGTATGTAGAGGTGGGCATAAGGTCACACATGCACCTTAAGGGAACATGCCTACCAATACAGTCTGTGTTACATAAATTAAGCATGTGCTCCTCCTTGAGTGGAAATTTTAGTATTATAATGAGGTAAAGGTAATTGCCTGTCTTTCCAGAGGTCACTCTTGGTTTATCTGCACAGGCATAAGCCAGGGGTTTAGCTTAGTCCACTCACACTCCTCCTCCTCCTCTTACTCCCACCACCACCACCACCACCACTGCTGTCCTCCTACTCCCACTGCTACAATTATTGCTACTACTGCCACTGCTACCGCTATTACTACTACCACCAACAGCAACAATCACACTGGCCGTTTCTGAGCACACACTGTGCTCCAGATTAGCAAAAATGTTGTCTTCTCATGTCAATCATGTAAGGTAGGTGGTATTATTCCCATTTTACATACTAGGAAACAGATTCAAAGAGGTTCAGTAATTTGCCCAAGTTTATGCATCTAGTAAGTGGGAGAACTGGAATTTGACTCTGGTTTGGCTGACTCCAAAGCTTGTGCCTTTTGTACTCCTCTGCAGAAGCAGCTGAGACACTGAAGCAGACCAGGAAAAGGGAGGACAAAGAAAAGGAAATAAAGAAACAGTGCTACCTTTTCTGAGTATTTGCCCTAATGACTGTTGGAGGTGAAAGTGGCAGAAAGGGACACAAATGAGGGGAGTTGACAGCAGATCCAGTGGGAGGAAGCCAGCCTGGCATCGTTCTCGGGAGGAGAAACAAGGATTTCTGCCTGGAAAGTTTGCCCCGGGGCTTTGCAGTGGACAGCCTTTACTTAGCAGCAAAAAGGTCTAATGCAACATAGGGGATTAGGAAAAAGAAAGTCAGACTGAGGCTGATTTCATGAAGGGAGCCAAGTCTTGCTTCACTTACTTAGTTTTCATCATTTGGCATTTCTGGTACCTACTATGTACTGGGTTCTGGGCGAGGCACTGTTTATAGATGAACAAATTCGAGTCTCTTGTCTTTAGGGAACCTAAGAGCCTGCTGGGAAATATATTTAAGTCTTTGGTGTTTGGGAATTTACCATTATAGTTTCAACTACTCTTTGGCAACAGGAGGTAAGGTCTGGATTGGTGGTACTCAGTCTCAAATGCACACTGCAATCACCTGGGGAGCTCTTAAAACTACAAATGCCTGGGTTTCACAGCCGGAGATTCTGACATAATTAATCTAGGGTGCTTCCTGGCCATTGGGATGTTTCAAAACTCCCTGGGTGGGGCTCCTGAGAGAAGTGGTTTGTTCCGGAGTGCACAGAGGAAATGCGAGACAAGTCTGGAGCATTTGTGGTAAGAAAGTGCTCCAAAAAGGATGAAGGCCTAAATGAAATGAGTATCTTTGATTGAATCCTGGATTGGCAAAAGAACATTAGTGGAAAAACAGGCAAAATTCAAGTAAGTGTGTAGTTTAGTTAGTAGTAATGCACCAATGTTGGTTTCTTAGTTTTGACAAATATATCATGGTTATGTAAGGTGTTAGTATTGGGGGACGCTGGGGGAAGGATATATAGAAACTGTGCTGTCTGCAGTTTTTTCTGTAAATCTACAATAATTCCAAAAATAAAAATTATATTAATAAAAATAACATGAAAAAAGAGTGGGGAGTGGGAGTAAGTCAAAAGGACACAGGAACCAATCTGAAATGGCCAAAGCTTGAATTATCTGAGTACCAAAGTAAGTAACAATAGAATAAAATAAATATTCATGAGTCCAGACTAATATAAATAATTGAACAAACGAACAAATGAATGAATAAATAAATAGTGGAGAAGGAACAGCTCTTCTTTACAGATTTTGAATTAATAAATGGAGGGGTGCCTGAGTAGCTCAGTCGATAAGCGTCTGACTTTGGCTCAGGTCATGATCTCACAGTCCATGGGTTCAAGCCCCGCATTGGGCTCTGTGCTGACAGCTCAAAGCCTGGAACTTGCTAAGCATTCTCGGTCTCCCTCTCTCTCTGCCCCTTGCCCACTCACTCTCTGTCTGTCTCTCTCAAAGTAAAATAAAGATATAAAAAAGAAAAAAAATTAAAAAATAATAAATGGAAAATCACCATTACCTAGAACATGACAGCAGTAATTGTTGCAAATAGTAGACACTAGTAAGTGCTAAAATTAATGGGTGAAAGTTTGAGGAGAAACAGAATATTCATAGTGTCCAAGTATCTCCCCTAAGTTATTTAATAATTATAAAGGGGGAAATTGTCCTTTTTATATTAGAGACGCCAAGCATCACCAGGAGTAAGACATACTAGCCTCATGTACTCCCTGTGAATATGTGCCGAAAATGTTGTGCCTCAGTCACATTATGGGAAAACATCAGACAAGCCCAAACTGAGGAATTTTCTACAAAACAACTCAGTAGCCCTCTTAAACAAAAGGTAATGTCATAAAGACAAAGACTGAGAACAGACTGAAGGAGATTAACTAGATATGTGGTAACTAAATATGGGATCCTGGATTGGTTCCCAGGAAAAAAGAAAGGACATTAGGGGGGAAAATGATGAAATTTAAATAAAACCTGAAGCTTAATTAATGATATGGTATCCATGTTAATATCTTGATTTTCTTAATTGTACCATGCTTATGTACTTATGGACGGCTGAAGTTGAGGGCATATAGGAGCTCTCTGTACTGTATTTTGCAGTTCTTCTCTAAGTCTGAAATCATTTTA